>NC_090246.1:47619431-47699431 GCF_037325665.1 Littorina saxatilis
TTATATTTACATTTAAGTCTGGTATACAAAAGTGAGTTTACAAAGCTGTAGTACTCTGAAATGGAAAAGCCTATGTTAATTTCTGTATTGGTAGAAAGGGCTGCCTTTTTAGCTGCGGTATCTGCTAGGTCGTTGCCTCTTAAATTAGTATGCGAGGGTATCCACATCAAGTCTAGGGCTGTGCCCTGTGAAATAACTTGGTGACATAGGAATAAAATCTCTTGTTGCATATTTGCTCTATTTTTGGTCCCATTTTCCAGGGCTTCTAGGGAGGATTTAGAGTCAGTGCAGATTACCACGCCTATCATTGATAAATGAAACTGCCATGAGAATAGCATACATTTCTGCTGAGAAGATTGAGATGCCTTTGTTTAGTTTAAAACGCTTTTCGATTTTAAGTTCTGGGATCACAAAGGCACAGCCCACACTCCCATCCGGCAACTTCGAGCCGTCTGTGTATATTTTTAAATAGTGGCTGTAATCTCTGTTTAATTTTTCTTTTGCCAGTGTGGCTAGAAACAGCAGGTGATCTTTCTTCTTTAAATTGTGTTTACTCTTGGAGGTAATGTTTGGGGGTTCCAATAACCACGGAGGGTATTTTTTGTTTGTTTGTTTGTTTATTTGTTGCTTAACGTCCAGCCGACTACGCAGAGCCATATCAGGACGAGGAAGGGGGGGATGAAGGGGGCCACTTGTCAAGCGATTCCTGTTTACAAATGCACTAACCCATTACTTGTGTCCCAGCAGGCTTTAGTAAAACTAAATTAATACCTACTGGAAGATTACCAGTTTCCAGTATGTTAAAATAGGCTTAACCTATCTACTGCTGGACTTACATCAGAACACTAACAGATTAAACTATACATGAATCGCGAGACAAGCGGCAAGAGAAGAGATTTTTGGAAAAAATACAGGTGAATGAGCAAGAAGGCAGAAAAAAGAAAAGAATTCATGAAGAAAAAGAGAGCATGACAGGAAAGAGGAACCAAAAATCTACCTAACAGCAAACTAGAAAGCTCCTGCGGTTCCAAAAACAGGAGGGGCTTTTAATTTCATAACCGCAGTGCCCCACTGCGGGAGGAGGGTATTTGGGGGCCTGGATAATTTCTATGTCTTTAATCTGCTCGTTTAGGTTGTTGAGTAGGTTTTCTGCATAATGCTTGATGGGAAGGGTTTGGGGGTGTATAAATTTGTATAAGCTTTGGTTTTATAAAAAATGAATGGGTCGTTTATGGTCTGAGTTACACTGTTAGGGGCTCTTTGTTGTCTTATAAAATATTGGGTAGTTTGCAGTAGGCGTTCCTCATCGAGGGGGAGCCAACCCACTTCTCTGTAGGTGGCTTTTACAGAGGCCCAGCTTGGGATGTCTAGCGCTATTTTTAAGGCCTTTACTTCTGTAGTTTGCAGTTTTTTCAGTGTGTTTTTAGATGCGGCAAAAAAAGGATTCTTGTCTGTATTCGAGACGCGAGCGGACAAGGCTTTATCATTCTTAGACTTCTTAGACTTTTTTGGCTGTTTGCCCACGGTTTATTTTTGAGGAATCTGATTACATTTATTGCCTTTGAGGCTTTTTGTATTAGGTTGTTGATGTGGGGGGTCCATGTTAGTTTGTCGTGGATGGTTACCCCTAGGAATTTTACCGTTGTGCTGGGTTTTATGTTTTGGTTATTTATTGTAATAGAACATATCTTTTTAAAGACCGTCTTTCTGGATACTACCATGAACACTGTTTTCTCTGGTGAGAGTTCGAAGCCGTTCTCTACCATATACTGACACAGGTTGTTGACTGCACTCTGATAGGACGTCATATCAACACCAGTTTTTCCTTGTTTACACGGTCTTTTAGAGTCTAGCAGTGCGAGGTCGTCTGCATAGAGCAGAACGGTAGCCCCGCCCACATTTACTGTATTTATGTCATATAACATGATAGAAAAAAGTGTCGGCAATTGAGCCCTGGGGCACGCCCATGTCTAAGACATGTTTCTCAGAGATGGCTGAGCCCACTTTAACGTTAAGGGTTCTGTTTGAAATAAAAGTTTTGATAAAATGCAGGATACGGCCTGTGATACCCAGGTGTTGTAGTTTATTTAATAATTTTGCGTGCCACACGGTGTCAAAAGCTTTTTTTACGTCGTAAAAGGTGCCTAGGAGAGTGTCTTTCTGGTGGGCTAATGTTTTTTTAATACGTTCTACAACGTTTACAATGTGGTCTTGGCACGAGCGGTTTTTACGAAATCCCGCCTGGCACGTTGGTATGAGGTTATTTTTTTCCAGGTAAAAGTCAAGTCTGTCTTTCACCAGTCGTTCGTAGATCTTGCCCAGGTGTGGGGTGAGGGCTATAGGCCGATAACTGTCGGGTAGGGATTTTGGTTTATTAGGTTTTGGAATGCCAATCACTTGGGCTTCTTTCCAAGCCATAGGTATTTGCTGTTTCTCCCAGCAGTCATTATAGAGTCGTAGTAAGACATTTAAGAATGAGGGTGGGAAGTGACGGATCAGTGCATATGAAATGGGGTCAGCTCCCGTTGCTTTCTTTACTTTTTTGATCCACTAGGGCGCTGTTGATGACATTCTCATTATTTTCATTTAATTTCGGAAAGAGTTTTTCAGCGTCCGTACGAAACTTTAGTCTTTCATCAGGTAAGTATTTGGACTGGCTGGCCTTTGCAAAGACCTCTGCCAGCGCATTTGCCTTTTCTTTATTATTCTTTGTGAGAGTGTTATTTACAATGAGTGGTCGTTCTGGGACTTTATATTTATTTTGCATCTTTTTTACTTTGCTCCAAACGTTGCCTATATCTTTAGGATCTTGTACTGAGGTTAAGATGTACTTTTCCCAGTGATCTTTCTTTGCCTGGGCTAGGATTTTATTACTGTTTACTTATGGCTCTTTCATTAGATCCCAGTTTATAATTGTCTCTTTTTTTTATATAGCGATGTGTAGTATCGCTTTAACTTTGTTGCCTTATCACAATCTTCGTTCCACCAATCGTGGCCTTTAAACAGTTTTGGTTTATTACTCTTTCTTGTAGTTGGCGTCTAACACCGTTTCTCTGAGGTTAGAATAAAACGTTTCAATGTCCTCAGAAAAGACGTCGTTCAGATCAACAGTAGTTATCTGTGAGTTAAAGAGAGCCCAGTCTGCTTTCTTATAATTAAAAGCGCTGTTTAAGATAGGTTCTTCGGATTCGGTTCCGCCGTTAAAAATGGTGAGGAGAATAGGGAGGTGATCAGAGCCCAGGGTGTCTGGGAAAGTAGTCCACTCGGAGAGTGGTAGTAGTTCAGGGCTGGTTAATGTTAAGTCAAAGGCAGAGCTGCGTTGGTCTTTATTTTGAGCCAGTCTTGTGACACTGCCATCATTTAGAATACATGATTCGGAGTTAGTTATGTTGTCTTCCAGTTTACAGTAAAAATAGTGGGGTCTGGTTTCACTAGGCTGCCAGAGTCTGCTGTGTTCGTTAAAGTCTCCGGCGATCACCCAGTGACAGGTGTCGTTTGTTAAGTCCTTTAGCCAGGCCGAGGTGTTTTCGTGAGGGCAGCCCCGGGGGTAGTATATATTTAAAATGTTTAACTTTTTTAGTGTTGGGACATTCACCTGAATTAGGCAGGAATAACTATGTTCGCTTGCTGTTACAGGGGAGGTTAGCGCTGAGAATTGTAGGCCTGTTTTAACGTATGTTGCTACCTGGGTGTTTTTCCTATCGGTCAAGTCGACTATGGGTGGGAAAAAGAACCCTGGGATCTCTGGCAGTTTGGAGAAGGGAACATGAAGTGATTGCAAAAGCAGGATGTCACTCTTTTGTTCTTTTAAAAAGTTCAGCAGTTGTGCTATATTAGTGTTAATAGATCTGCAGTTCCACTGTAGAATTTTTAGTCTATTGTTGTTGCCTAACTGGGCTGGGGTTGTATTATTTGACGCCATTGCGACGGAAAAAAGAAACAGGAAAGACAAACAGGTGGACGTTAATCTGTCTCTTCTCTCCATTAAAGGGTTAATTTTAGTTGGTGGATTTCTTTAGCAGTAAGGTCTTTTGATCCTGCCAGAGATCCCAGGGCCAGCATGGTATCGCTGGGTGAGATGGGGCCTAGGCTGGTGTTAGTGATGGTATTAAACATGCCTACTAGTGTGTCTATTAGTGACCCGAGGCTGTTTTTGTCTGGCCTCGACCATGCCGACCAGAGCGTGTTCCACGAAATCCAAGAGCGGTGTTTGTTCTGTGTGGGGGGGGGGGGGGGGGGGGGGGTGACTTTTTTAGTCTGGATTTTTATATCGGCTAACTCTTTCTCTGCCTCTCGTTGGGCTGCCTTTGCCTTTGTTGATTCGATCATGCCTTCTTGCACTTTGGTCATAACTTTTGAAAATATTTTGTTGATCATTTCGTCTGGGTTAATGGTTTTTGGTTCGGTTTGTCCCTCGTTCAAGTCTAGCTCTTCGGGGGGAGGGTTATGCTTTTGTTTACCCAACTGGTTTTTGCGGAGAGCAGGGACGGGGTGTTTCTTAATGGTGGAGGTGGGGGGTATGTTTGCTGCATCACGCACAGCGTCTCTGCCACGCACAGCCGCTTTAGCATAGCCGGGCTGTGGAGTGGAGGTAAGCCTCGCCGGCTGCGCGCGCCAGAACCCGTCGCGTCGCTCAGCAGGGCCTGTCTCTGTTGTGTGTTTGTTACGTTTTTATATTTAGTCAAGTTTTGACTAAATATTTTAACATCGAGGGGGAATCGAAACGAGGGTCGTGGTGTATGTGCGTCTGTCTGTCTGTGTGTGTGTGTAGAGCGATTCAGACTAAACTACTGGACCGATCTTTATGAAATTTGACATGAGAGTTCCTGGGTATGAAATCCCCGAACGTTTTTTTCATTTTTTTGATAAATGTCTTTGATGACGTCATATCCGGCTTTTCGTGAAAGTTGAGGCGGCACTGTCACGCCCTCATTTTTCAACCAAATTGGTTGAAATTTTGGTCAAGTACTCTTCGACGAAGCCCGGGGTTCGGTATTGCATTTCAGCGTGGAGGCTTAAAAATTAATTAATGACTTTGGTCATTAAAAATCTGAAAATTGTAAAAAAAAATAAAAATTTATAAAACGATCCCAATTTACGTTTATCTTATTCTCCATCATTTGCTGATTCCAAAAACATATAAATATGTTATATTCGGATTAAAAACAAGCTCTGAAAATTAAATATATAAAAATTATTATCAAATTTTTTTTTTCGAAATCAATTTAAAAACACTTTCATCTTATTCCTTGTCGGTTCCTGATTCCAAAAATATATAGATATGATATGTTTGGATTAAAAACACGCTCAGAAAGTTAAAACGAAGAGAGGTACAGAAAAGCGTGCTATGCAGCATAGCGTAACCACTACCCCGCTCTTCTTGTCAATTTCACTGCCTATGCCGTGAGCGGTGGACCACGAGTATACGGTCTTGCTGCGTTGCATTGCGTTCAGTTTCATTCTGTGAGTTCGACAGCTACTTGACTAAATATTGTATTTTCGCCTTACGCGACTTGTTTACATTTAGTCAAGTCGAGACGAGGGTCGTGGTGTACGTGTGTTTGTCTGTCTGTGTGTGTGTGTAGAGCGATTCAGACTAAACTACTGGACCGATCTTTATGAAATTTGACATGAGAGTTCCTGGGTATGAAATCCCCGAACGTTTTTTTCATTTTTTTGATAAATGTCTTTGATGACGTCATATCCGGCTTTTCGTGAAAGTTGAGGCGGCACTGTCACGCCCTCATTTTTCAACCAAATTGGTTGACATTTTGGTCAAGTAATCTTCGACGAAGCCCGGACTTCGGTATTGCATTTCAGCTTGGTGGCTTAAAAATTAATTAATGACTTTGGTCATTAAAAATCTGAAAATTGTAAAAAAAAATAAAAATTTATAAAACGATCCCAATTTACGTTCATCTTATTCTCCATCATTTTCTGATTCCAAAAACATATAAATATGTTATGTTTGGATTAAAAACAAGCTCTGAAAATTAAATATATAAAAATTATTATCAAAATTAAATTGTCGAAATCAATTTAAAAACACTTTCATCTTATTCCTTGTCGGTTCCTGATTCCAAAAACATATCGATATGATATGTTTGGATTAAAAACACGCTCAGAAAGTTAAAACAAAGAGAGGTACAGAAAAGCGTGCTATCTTTCTTAGCGCAACTACTACCCCGCTCTTCTTGTCAATTTCACTGCCTTTGCCATGAGCGGTGGACTGACGATGCTACGAGTATACGGTCTTGCTGAAAAATGGCATTGCGTTCAGTTTCATTCTGTGAGTTCGACAGCTACTTGACTAAATGTTGTATTTTCGCCTTACGCGACTTGTCTTTGTCTTGTGTTACTTCGATTCGGGCTCGGTGCATGGCCTCTGAATATGGTATGTAGGTGGCCGAGCGGATTTTGTTTGCCCGCATGCGCAATCTGTATTCTTTGCACCCTTGATAGGAGGAAGAGTGACCCTCTTTGCAGTTTACACATGATCTTTCTTTGTCGCAGCCGTTTCCGTCGTGGCCGTAGGTGCTACACCTGCCGCACGTTGGTTTCTTTGCTCTGCAGTGAAACTTAAGGTGACCCAGTTTCTGACAGAAGGTGCAGCGCCGTACCGGGCAGGCGAAGGCCTCCACCCCATAAACCTCCCCCTCCAGCACCACACTCTCCGGCAGGACCGCGGCCCTAAATGTAATCCGCACGGCCTCTGAGGCCTTACCCTCTTTTGTTCTTAGTCTGCGGATCTGTCGGACGGCGGTCCCGCCTTTTTCGACCAGGCCCCCTCCATCAGTCCGAATCCGCACAGTAATGGTCATTTCTGTGAGGTCCTCGTCCGAGTGGAACAAGGGGACTCTTTTTATAACTCCCCCTGTTGTCACCTCTGGGGTAAAGGTTTTGATCTCAATGCTCCCTATTTCTGTCAGAGACAGGAGTTTTTTTTGTTGGGCATGTGTGACGCACCCCACCAGCACGCTTCCTCCAGGGAGTTTGCGCACTGATAGGATGGGTCCCACTGCTAGTGTGAAGGTTTTTAGCCTGTTTAGATCCAGGCCGTGAAGTGTGGCAGGGCCTTTTTTAAGATCCTCGCATATCACTGGATACTCGAGAAAGACTGGTGTGGGGGGGGGGGGATGTTTCTGGGAACAAAGTTTTTTTGTACTTGTCAAGGTTCTTGGGTTTTGTTTTTGTTTTTTGAGGGGAGGGTTATCTTCTGAAGTTGGGATTTTCTCTTTTATAGCGTCAACGACAGGTACCTCTGTCCCGGCCGTTTCAGACTGTGCTGGTAGATTTTGGACAAGGGTGGTTTTCCTTTTCTTGGATTTTTTTCTGTTTTTGACAAGAACGTACTCGTCCTTCTTTTCTTCTTCATCTACAGTATTTTCTTGGGTGATCTCATCTCCTGAATCGGTAGACATTGATCGGGAATGTGGCCTCTTACAGGGGGACCCCACCCCCGAACAGCTGGCCGACGGGGAAACCCTGAGTATTTCGAGTTTGTTCTGGAGTAATTTGTTTTTCAGTTTTTGGGCAGCCGACTCTGAGCCCCCAGGGGGCACAGACCCGTCCTCATCAGTCTCTAGACTGGTATCAGTAAGGTTTGGCATGTTGGACAAGTTGGGCGGGGGAGGGAGGTGGGCGCTCAGGCTCCACTCCTCCTCTCTCAATCCGGAGGAATTCAGGGGTAGGTCTGCTAAATAGCTACAGCTAAAGACACTATCCTCCCACTCATTCATTCAGGACACTCACAAGGCAGTCAGTAGCAATGAGCGTGAGAGTGTGCACTGATGAGTGCAACTGTTTGTAAAAATATATCGGCCAGTACAGCACCAGGGCTATTTGTTTGTTGGCTAAAGCACCAGGGCTATCTCTTTGCCTGCAAAAGCACGATGGCTAAAAAAAAATTTAAAAAAATAAAAAACCGGTTTAGCAACTCGGGACTAAAAGGCACGGTAAAAGCAGAGTTAGGACAGCTCACGACTTAAAAGAAATAACAAGAAGGGCAAAGCCCATACGACTCACATGCTTTACACATTTTTCCTACCAAAATACATGTGACCTTGACCCAAGGTCAAGGTCATGCAACACAAAGCTGTTAATTCAAGACATAGGAAGTACAATGGTGCTTATTGGCTCTTTCTACCATGAGATATGGTCACTTTTAGTGGTTCACTACCTTATTTTGGTCACATTTCATTAGGGTCAAAGTGACCTTGACCTTGATCATATGTGACCAAATGTGTCTCATGATGAAAGCATAACATGTGCCCCACATAATTTTTAAGTTTGAAACAGTTATCTTCCATAGTTCAGGGTCAAGGTCACTTCAAAATATGTATACAATCCAACTTTGAAGAGCTCCTGTGACCTTGACCTTGAAGCAAGGTAAACCAAACTGGTATCAAAAGATGGGGCTTACTTTGCCCTATATATCATATATAGGTGAGGTATTCAATCTCAAAAACTTCAGAGAAAATGGGAAAAATGTGAAAAATAGCTGTTTTTTAGGCAACATTTATGGCCCCTGCGACCTTGACCTTGAAGCAAGGTCAAGATGCTAAGTATGTTTTTGGGGGCCTTGTCATCATACACCATCTTGCCAAATTTGGTACTGATAGACTGAATAGTGTCCAAGAAATATCCAACGTTAAAGTTTTCCGGACGGCCGGACGGACGGACGTCCGGACGGACGGACGGACGGACGGACGACTCGGGTGAGTACATAGACTCACTTTTGCTTCGCATGTGAGTCAAAAATTAACAACAACGAAGAAACAGTAAGAAACCAACGAGCACAGGTGGTCTAAGAAAAAAAAATCAGCATCTAGGGCTATGCTTACCACTGGGCATAGGAATAAAAGAAACAAGAAGGGCAAAGCCCATACGACTCACATGCTTTACACATTTTTCCTACCAAAATACATGTGACCTTGACCCAAGGTCAAGGTCATCCAAGGTCATGCAACACAAAGCTGTTAATTCAAGACATAGGAAGTACAATGGTGCTTATTGGCTCTTTCTACCATGAGATATGGTCACTTTTAGTGGTTCACTACCTTATTTTGGTCACATTTCATAAGGGTCAAAGTGACCTTGACCTTGATCATATGTGACCAAATGTGTCTCATGATGAAAGCATAACATGTGCCCCACATAATTTTTAAGTTTGAAACAGTTATCTTCCATAGTTCAGGGTCAAGGTCACTTCAAAATATGTATACAATCCAACTTTGAAGAGCTCCTGTGACCTTGACCTTGAAGCAAGGTAAACCAAACTGGTATCAAAAGATGGGGCTTACTTTGCCCTATATATCATATATAGGTGAGGTATTCAATCTCAAAAACTTCAGAGAAAATGTGAAAAATGTGAAAAATAGCTGTTTTTTAGGCAACATTTATGGCCCCTGCGACCTTGACCTTGAAGCAAGGTCAAGATGCTATGTATGTTTTTTGGGGCCTTGTCATCATACACCATCTTGCCAAATTTGGTACTGATAGACTGAATAGTGTCCAAGAAATATCCAACGTTAAAGTTTTCCGGACGGACGTCCGGACGGACGGACGGACGGACGGACGGACGTCCGGACGGACGGACGGACGGACGGACGACTCGGGTGAGTACATAGACTCACTTTTGCTTCGCATGTGAGTCAATAAAAGGGCCTCAGCAACGAGGCGCGGAAATAAAAGTGACCAGAGTTAAATCAAGCCCCCGGTTAAGGTCGAAAGAAAGTCACCGGAGCGTTGAGCGGAACAAAGCAAACAAAGAGCCCAAGCATAAACATAAGCAAACAGCGGCCAAAAAGGCAAAGTGAAAAGCACAAACCGTAGCAGGCCAAGTAGTAAAATCAGGTAGTTAAAAGTCAGGTGTAAGCACGAAGCGTTGAGCGTTTGTGGCGTGAGAGCAAAACAAGACGAAGCAACCTAAGCAGAATAAACGCAGTAGAGAAGCAAGCAATGTAAGGCAGACCGCTCACCCAGCACAACACCGCACAGACACAAGGCACAAGACACGTAGAAATGTGAGCGATGTGATTCGATGTGAGAGCAAGTTGACAAATGCGACCTCTCTCAAGCTCGAGTCTGTTCTACTGAGCGAGTTTTAGCGTCAACTAAGGTGACTCGAGTCGAACCGGAGGTCGCAAAAACTCGGTCCGGTACGACTGGAGTGACGTCACCGGTTAACCAACTTTCAACCTTGCTTCCTGCGTAGGGTCTCTCCAGTTCCAAGATGGCTGCCAAGGCGAGGTGAGAAACTTCTGCAAATATTTTTTGACAAAGTTACGGATTGTGAGAAGACATTTGTTGTAAATCACTTAGCCTTTCAAAAATTAAGGATACTGGGTTGGATACTGTCTTGGTTTTAATGCATTTTATTTTAGCAGTGATGTTTATTTTGGGAAGAAATGAGGTCAACAGGAGTTTGGGTGCGATTTCGGCTCAAATGTACTTTAGCGCCCTGAACTTTTACCCGGCTGTTTTGCGCTCGATTTTCACGCTCACTTCTTCATTGACGTTCGAATCGATAGTTCGATGTTTTGGCATTACATTCACATCAACAATAAAACAGTACTGCTTGTTCATCATCGTCGTCCATCAACTCTCCACAACAGTAAATCCGTAACGCGCTTGTCGCCATCTTGTTGCAAGGGACGCGACTGGACACAACCCAACAGCGTTTCCGCGAAGAAAAAAACCAGACATGCGCAGTGACCCTACCGTAGCTCAACCCTGTTCCTCGCGAAAACTCGCTCACTCTATGATCTTCGCTCACGGTTTAGAACACGTGTTTTAAGCATGCTATACGGTTGTATGGTAGGCGACCAGTGATTGGTCAGGGAGATCACTTGTCCTGGGATAGGCGACTGCTGATTGGTCAGGGAGATCACATGGTCTTTCTTCCCAGTCCTTCTAGTTTTCTTTTTTCTACATGCTTTTGCAGACAGAGGTCTGGTGTGTTTCCGTGACTAAGATTTGGGCAGGTTTCACGGTAATCAGACTCTTTGATGTGTGTAAACTTTGCCTTGAAATTACTTGCTTACTGTGTTGATTTTCATCATTTTTTCTGCTTGGCATGAGTAAGTATGGTATTTGCAATACAAAAAAATAAATAAAAGCTAAAATGTTTGTGTTTGAGCAATTATTTGAGCGAGTTTTTCGAAGCGAACGTGTGAATCCTGACAGACACCATTTCCTTCTGTCACATGACCCCATCTCAAAGTGTGATTCAAGCAGACACGAAATATCACACAAAACATATGATAATGGGGTTATTAATTCAATTAATACACAAGGTTAGTCTCTGACTAGATAAAATAGGGAAAAAATATCAAATGGGAGCATAAAACCGTTTCTGGAAAAATTTTCAATCGCCACCGAAAGTGTCTGTCAGTAAAAAAAACACGTGCTTTGTTTGCAAAGCAAAGCCTAATTTTACACATCGCGTGCTTTTGTCTGTTATTCTTGCTTGTGAACATCATTTTATTGATGTTCTTCACTGGAAAGCAGGTGTATCATCAACAGTATCACAAAATCGCAAAGAATGAACATTTTTGTTGTGATCCGACCGGTGTCTGTAGACGGAATCACACGTTCGGCAAACTTCGTTTTTAACGGAAATAACCGAGCCTTTCATCGGAAACGACGTTTCAACCGCTTCATATCGTCTGCAGGAAGAAAAAGAGGAATGCGATACCCAGTAAGTAAAACATTTAATCGTTTTTAGTGCCTTTTGATCAAGTTTTGTTGCGTCTGTCAGCAACGTTCGGCAACCCAACGTTCGGCACAGCGACGCGCGCATACGGATTTGCAGCATTTGCATTCGGAAAGTGAGGGATTTGTGAGTTCGTTTGCATAATTTCAATCGCTAGTAGGTTTTCCCTTCGTCTCCCATTGTTGTGTTTGCATGTTATTGGCATTTCATTGTGTAAATTGAAAGTTTGTGAGTAACAGTAGTACAATCTGTCGAACGTTGGCGACGCTGACAGACGCAAATATCGAACGTTGCCTTCAATGACAGAAGGGCTTGGCGATCATACTTTCGATTCGTAGGAACACAATATGGAGACAGCAATGTGCGCTCGTTACCACAACGGTCATGAACCGGTGTAACACGAAATTTTTACTCCACGAAAAATTGACTCCGGAGTAAACTTCCAGTAAAAATCTTGTACGAAAAAAGAACTCCACAAGGAACTAAATTTTTACTCCCCAAATATTTACTCCCAGTAAACATCTCGTACGAGAAACTTAGGGTCTACTCCTTCGTTTATAATTCGCGCAATATCCCATTTACGTGCAATCCCGTTTTGCCGCCGTCCCATTTTGGCGACATTTCACAAGCCAAGCGTCATCTTACTATCGCATCCCATTTTGGCGCAATCCCGTTTCGCCGCTATCCCATTTTTTTATTTTTTATTTTTTATTTTTACATTTAGTCAAGTTTTGACTAAAATAATGTTTTAACGTAGAGGGGGAATCGAGACGAGGGTCGTGGTGTATGTGTGTGTGTCTGTCTGTGCGTGTGTATGTGTGTGTGTGTAGAGCGATTCAGACCAAACTACTGGACCGATCTTTATGACATTTGACATGAGAGTTCCTGGGAATGATATCCCCGGATATTTTTTTTAATTTTTTTCGATAAATACCTTTGATGACGTCATATCCGGCTTTTTGTAAAAGTTGAGGCGGCAGTGTCACACCCTCATTTTTCAATCAAATTGATTGAAATTTTGGCCAAGCAATCTCTGACGAAGGTCGGACTTCGGTATTGCATTTCAATTTGGTGGCTTACAAATTAATTGATAACTTTGGTCATTGAAAACCTGAAAATTGTAAAAAAAAAAAATTTGTTTTTAAAACGATACAAATTTACATTCATCTTATTCTTCATCATTTTCTGATTCCAAAAACATATAAATATGTTATATTCGGATTAAAAACAAGCTCTGAAAATTAAAAATATAAAAATTATTATTAAAACAAAATTTCCGAAATCGATTTAAAAACAATTTCATCTTATTCCTTGTGGGTTCCTGATTCCAAAAACATATAGATGTGATATGTTTGGATTAAAAACACGCTCAGAAAGTTAAAAAGAATAGAGATAGAAAAGCGTGCTATCGATCCTTCTCAGCGCAACTACTACCCCGCTCTTCTTGTCAATGTCACTGCCTTTGCATCGAGCGGTGAACTGACGATGCTACGAGTATACGCTGTTGCTGTAAAAATGCAGTGAGTTCAGTTTCATTCTGTTAGTTCGACAGCTTGACTAAATGTTGTACATGAACAAAGTATGCAAACCAGATGATCCAGCGACGTCCTTCCCAATTTATGTCCAATGGACGTCTACCCACAACACGCCACTGGATGCCGCGTGGTCAGCCAACCATGTGGTGCCAGTCGTGAAAACCAGGTTCTTTGTCCCACAAAGAGACATTCAAGTTTGGGACTTTGTGACCGCTGACTTTGTCAGCATGGATGGAAAGGTGGAGAGATACAGGGCGGTGATCATCCCCAAGTCAACCCATTTCCCCGATGGGCCAGATCGAGAGGAGATTTGTGTGAAGTGTTTGCGCGCAAAAGACAATGAGAGATACTATGTCTTTCCTAATGTTGATGACATTTCATGCTTGCCAATGGCTCAGATAAAAAAAATCCCACCAACCAACCATGAACAACAGGGGGGATTACTTTTTTTGACATGTGATCAAGTCTCATTTGAGCGTTCACAGTGTTACCTGAGAATAGCACACCCCCTTGAATTGGGAACAAAGAAAAAGCGTTGTATATATGCATTTTTGAATGCTTTTCTAAAGTCATAAGTTCATTATTTGTGATTTTTTTATTTTTATGGATTGTTTTGCTGAATACATGCAGTTAAGAAATTGACCCCGTTTTCAAATTTAGGGGGTAGGGTTGCCCTATAGCCCACGTATGTCTGTGTGACTGTGTCAAATATCAATCTACTCTGCGTACAAAATGTATATATGTTTGTTTTTCGATTTTAGAATGATTTCTTAAGCTGGCTATAACTTCTGAGGTCTACAGGAAACGATAAAGATAAAAAATGTACAAAATATAAGTAGCGTCCTTTATCTTACCATTGTTCTGATCAATGCTGTCCCTTTATTTGCAAGTTAACCATTTTTCTTAATGTGTTCAAGGAGTATGTTAAAAATTATTATCAATGGTTGCTTTAAACTGCACCTTTGGGCAGTTATTATGCACTAAAGTTGTAAAAGCATGTTTTGGGGGTTTTAGGATATAGCGTCTTGGAACGCCAATCATCTTGGAAATACGAATGTTCATATAATTTTTTTTACTGTTTTGGATAGATAAAAAGTTGAACTCTTGGTGCAAACTGTTTTTTGGTCCCTGTTTGACTATTTATTATTTTGGAATATTGTGTGTGAGGGGGAAACTGCAATCCTCAATATCATGAAACGTGCCTTTGGAGGATTCCAACGCGTTGCAAGACTGGTATAGGTCTAACAACGGGCTTCTAGTGTTAGTGCAATACACAGAAGGCTTAGCACAGGAGGAATTTGGCTACATACTTTCGCTGACGAGCGGGAGCCAAATATTCAAGCGGTTTGCTTGGGAGAGCTACATTTTACGAGCTGTTGAGGTAATTAGCCGTTACTTTACGCTGGTGACCGGTCAATGTCTGTGAAATGTAAACTCTGTTTTGTTTCTCCATGATAGCGTATAACTTGCTCATTATAACGCTAAATTGTAATCTGTATAGGGTTTTCAGTTGCAGACATGGAGAGGCGGAGAAAATGTCTCGAGTTGTTATTAAAAGTCTATCCTTGCAGATACCACGTGCTCGCTGAAGGGGGAAGTTAGATATGTTTAAAGGTGGTAAAAGGGGGATTGTTGCCATGGTCACTGCACCAATTGCTCTTGTTTCAGCTTCTTGTTGCTGGTTGGCGCCGCTTGTTGCTGTACGGTTGCTGGACGTTTGCTACCTGGCTGCTACCTGTTTGCTGTTGAAGACGGGCTACACTGTTGCTGTCCTTTGTTCTACGGTTGCTGTTCTACGGCTGTTACTGGTGTTGCTCCAACTTTCACCCGTATGCTCCACTGCTCCGCTGCGTTTCATCGAATGGACCCTGGCTACACTGAGAGTTGAGTGCACCCATGCGTAAACGCCCCCCCCCCCCCACCTTGTCATCTTTCTCACCCTTTATGACGAACTTTGAGTTGTGACAACGTGGAGTGTTAACGCCTGTACAGGCTAAGACTTTTTACAGAGCAGCTAAGTGTTTTCTAACTTTACACGGTTCAGCGTGTTCTTATTATTTCATAAACTTTAACTGGCTTTTGTCAGTTGTCTTCATTGTTATTGTTACGACTTGGTCGTAAAAACATTATTGGCTTCACGAGAAGAGGGAGGTGGAGAGTTAGTGTATATAAACAGACGTCTAGAACTTATACTTTTGTTGTTTCTAACTTATTTGTGTGACTGCGAGAGTGGATCGTGGTGTGGTTAGTCAGTTAGCAGTAATTGACCGTTTTATGTCATTCATTTGACTTTAAAACGTGACAGAGAGAGAGAGAGAGAGAGAGAGAGAGAGAGAGAGAGAGAGAGAGAGAGAGAGAGAGAGAGAGAGAGAGAGAGAGAGAGAGGCAGCCAGAGAGAATCTAGAGACAGAGAGACAGACAAGGAGTTAGAGAGAAAAAAGACAGACCGAGATACAGAGAGTGAGATTTTTTATTTGTATTTTAAAGACAGAGAGACAGACAGACAGAGAGACTGAGACAAACATAGAGGAGGAGAAAGAGAGAGGAAGAAAGAGGGTGTGTGTACACTATAAACTTACCCTGATTGGTGCAAATTCCTGTGTTGTTTCCCACTGATACAACAGCGCTAAAAATATCAAATCTATCACTCATCATTTCTTACATTTCTGGCATAACTCTCTCTCTAGGAGTGCATCGCAAATGTGAAGATCTAAATCTTCGTACATGTATCACCAAGAAATAAGTACCTTTTTGGAATTAACAATTGTTTGAGTGGTGACAACACATCTACTGCGAAATATAACTGCGTGAAAAGCTGTGCATCTGTACGATGGAATAACCTCCGAACAGGGTAAAGGAAAATCAGAATAGATTATCCAGAACGTCTCAATGAAACGTCTGACATTCTCAACATACACCACATTTTTTTAGGAAAAAAAAGAGATTTTGTTTTTAACAAGAATCATAATAATTTGTATTACTCATTTACTTTCCCAAATTGAATTTTGGCTAGCCCAGACAAAATATGTATACTCAGACACTTGAGTGACCTCATTTCTGAAACAATGACATATCACAACATATGATGTCATAACCAAGAGCCTAGCCAAGACTGTGACCAAATCAAACAAATGACATCATAGCTTTATGAGGTCAAGACTTACATCCTTGATAGCTCAGTGGATAATTTCAGTGGTGAAATCTTTTCCAGCAAACATTTTCATGCTGGGACTGTAACATTTGATGAAAACAAGCCACATGTTGGTCATGTCTGCTGATCACCAACACCTACAATTTCCTGATATTTGAAGGCTTTTGCTCCCACAATAAACCTCAATGTAAAGTTTTTACAAACATGACCCCGCTGTGATCCCAATATGTGACGGGGGTCAACCAAACTAAGGTCACGTCGGTAGATTATCAAACCCTTGAAGTGTTCAAAGTTTCAAAGCTCTAGCTTTAAAAACGCCCGAGATAACGTCAATGTTGAGTTATTATGAATCGCACATGACCCCCTGTGACCCCCAAACTTAACGAGGGTCCATCAAACTTAGGGGAAGGGCCCCTAATATGGACCACTTTTTGTTTATTGCTGATAACTAGCTTGTTTTCTTGCGAAGAAGTTTCATTTTGTGGTTGGTAGTCCTTCTCTCTTAGTTTAACCGTTAGGCCTAATTAGAGTGAAATAGCTTTGATAGACCTTCAGCAAAAATTAAATACAGAAAAAATCACAAATGGTCCATATTAGGAGCCTGGGCGCCCAATATGGACCAGTGAAGCGGCCTTCACGAATCACTGTAAAAAGCCCCCTATACTTCAAAATAACATGATACATCTTAGTGTGCAAGTCAGACTAATTCAAATATGCTTTAGATTTAGCTGTTTCGGGTTGATGAGAGCATTATTTGAAGCACACCAGGAAACTGAAGAAGTTTTTAAATCTCGAGGGCTAGTTATAGGTTATTTTCAGCAAGCTTCTTAATGAATTAATTAAAATTGCCTTTAGTTTTTATTTTCTTCGATTTGTTAAAGGTGGTCCATATTAGGGGACTCACACATACTTTGAGGTTTTGCTATTATTTTTTGTTTGCAGTAGAAACTCGGGGTACCCACTGTTAAAATGTAACAAATACGGTCTTAGCTGTCATATATAGCCATTTTTGTGTTATGAAAGCTTTGGCTGTGGACAGAAACGAGTCCGTTTTAGGCGGCAAATTTAGAGTGAACGCTGCCAAAAGTGAAAAAAGGCGAAAAAGCCTAACGGTTTTGAGGTTTGTGTTTCTGCAACTGTTTTGACATGTGCAACTAATCCAGAGAGGGTGAATAAAGCGAATGAAATTGTTTTGAGCGCTCTAGCGCCGTTAGTTTGTCAGAACAGGAGGTGGTCCATATTAGGAGCCGGTCCATATTAGGAGCCTTTCCCCTACGTCAAGTTGGTAGATTATCAAACCCTAGATGTGTGCATAGTATCAAAGCTCTAGCTTTAAAAACATCCGAGATAACCTCAACGTTAAGTTTTTATGAAACGAACATCACCCCGCTGTAACCCCCAAATTTGACGATGGTCTACCAAATTGGGGTCACTGCGTGAGATCATCAAAGTCTAAGAGTGTGCAAAGATTCAGAGGTCTAGCTTGAAAAACTTCCGAGATAACCTCAACGTTAAAGGCACAGTCAGCCTCCCGTAAACCATCACGGACACTGTCAGGCTTTTACACACAGTACACACACCCTTTCATTTAAACACTCACCGCTTGAGGACATCCTAGGTGCCCTCCGTAGAGAGCGAGCAATTTTTCAAAGATTTATTTTTGCGTGGTTTATCTTACCCCTGAGCCATCGTGAACCCGTGTGATCCAGTTTCCTTTTTTTCTTCACAATTTAGTCGTCAGTTTGTGATTTAAATGCGACTCGATGGAAGCTTAATATCTGCAATAGCACGTTATTGTGTACCTCTGGATCTAAAACGCAACACGAAACGGCTGCGAGACACACGAACTAGAGCGGTGGCGGTTGACCGTTCAGAGGAACTGCCAACTGGCGCTATGCAGAACCGTCGTCTGCTACGAGAAAGACGTTTTGCGTGACACGTTTCCGGTGTAGCAGGCTATTTTGACACAGCCTATTTTAACCGGGAAGTCATTCTGGGCTAGTCAGTTTTGCCCCCCCCCCCCCCCCCCTAGTCAATTTTGACCCCCCCTTCAAACTTTAAGAATGAGTACATTAAGACCTTTAGAAACAATATTTATGCATATTATGTATACAACTACGTATATATTATCTAAGGTTTGGGGGAATGTGTCATTCTGGGTCCCCGTCAAAATCCGCTAGCCCAGAATGACCCCCCGGTCAAAACTGACTAGGCCAGTCAGTTTTAACCTCCCCGAATTGAATGTAAATGTGGACAATATTTGTTGTAAACTGATATTGCAAAACAAAAAAACAAAAAACAAAAATCGAAAAAAAACGTTAAACACATTTTTCTAAAAAAAACCCACCCAGTTTCGACGCTTCCCTTCAAACTTCAAGAATAAGTACATTAGGACTTCACATGACGAAATGTATGCATATATGTATGCATCTATGTATCTCAACAGGTTTGGGGGGATGTGTCATTCCCGGTCAAAATCAGCTGGCCCAGAATGACACCCCCCTCCCCCCCCCCCCCCTCGGAGAAAACTGACTAGGCCAGTCAGTTTTGACACCCCCCCCCCCCCCCATACAAACTTCAAGAATAAGTAGTTTAAGACCTTTTAAAACGAATTGAATGTAAATGTGGGACAATATTTGTTGCAAAATGATATTGCCAACAAAAAAACAAAAACAAAACAAAACAAAATCGCAAAATAACGTTATAAACAATTTTGTTCTACAAAATAAAACAAGAAGGGCAAAGCCCATACGACTCACATGCTTTACACATTTTTCCTACCAAAATACATGTGACCTTGACCAGGTCATCCAAGGTCATGCAACACAAAGCTGTTAATTCAAGACATAGGAAGTACAATGGTGCTTATTGGCTCTTTCTACCATGAGATATGGTCACTTTTAGTGGTTCACTACCTTATTTTGGTCACATTTCATAAGGGTCAAAGTGACCTTGACCTTGATCATATGTGACCGAATGTGTCTCATGATGAAAGCATAACATGTGCCCCACATAATTTTTAAGTTTGAAACAGTTATCTTCCATAGTTCAGGGTCAAGGTCACTTCAAAATATGTATACAATCCAACTTTGAAGAGCTCCTGTGACCTTGACCTTGAAGCAAGGTAAACCAAACTGGTATCAAAAGATGGGGCTTACTTTGCCCTATATATCATATATAGGTGAGGTATTGAATCTCAAAAACTTCAGAGAAAATGGGAAAAATATGAAAAATAGCTGTTTTTTAGGCAACATTTATGGCCCCTGCGACCTTGACCTTGAAGCAAGGTCAAGATGCTATGTATGTTTTTTGGGGCCTTGTCATCATACACCATCTTGCCAAATTTGGTACTGATAGACTGAATAGTGTCCAAGAAATATCCAACGTTAAAGTTTTCCGGACGGACGGACGGACGTCCGGACGTCCGGACGGACGGACGGACGGACGACTCGGGTGAGTACATAGACTCACTTTTGCTTCGCATGTGAGTCAAAAAAGTGGCGACGCTTCCCTTCAAACTTCAAGAATAAGTAAATTAGGACTTCACATGACGAAATGTTTGAATATATGTATGTATTTATGTATCTCAACAGGTTTCGGGGGGATGTGTCAAAATCAGCTAGCCCAGAATGACCCCCCGGTCAAAACTGACCATGTGTCAACATGGGCTGTTACACCGGTATGTTCTTTTTTGAAACTTTCAAAACTTCGAAATGTACTGATCTTGTCTTGATGAAAAAAGAACTCTTTTATGGTTTAGGAATGTTTGTGCTGTCAATTTAATATTTGAATTTTGAAAGTTAGGTCTAGCACTAAAACTGATAAGCCTGATTATCCGTTCGAATAGTCCACGAAAATAAATTCTTTGAAAATGTCTCACTCTCAACAGAAAGCAGCCAGGATGTTTCCGTTCGGTGAGCGTTCAAATGAGGGTATGCTTACACTGTATGTAGAGGCTCGGGGAGCTCAGTAATGGTTTACGGGAGGCTTACTGTGCCTTTACGTTTTTTTGTCCACGGACGGCCATACAACCGGACACATATGAATCCTAATACTCATCAATTACTCAGGTGAGTCAAAACTGTTTTCCTTCTCGATCAGGCAACTGTTAGTTCTGAGACCAAAACAATATTCACTCACGCCCCTCATCACGCTTTCCTTTTTTCTTGTCCTTCTCCTCTTTCTTGCCATTCTTTTTCTTTTTGTCGTCCTCTTCGTCTGTTTCTGTCGCTGGTGGCCTCTGCAAAAAAAAAAAAAATAATGCAGGAAAAGAGGAAGAGATAGAGACTTAGTACAACATTCCGGCGCTCGGGTAACACACACATACACACACGCACACCCCAACACACACACACACACACACACACACACACACACACACACATATAATTATATATGTAAAGGTTACAACACGAGTGGTTTTTTATATGGCTTGTATTTCAGTCAAGACCCAGCGGATGAATATCATCGGGAGACACGAGCCTCTGGCGAGTGGCTCTCGATTGATATTCCCGCTGGGTCTTGACTGAAATACAAGCCATATAAAAAACCACTCGTGTTGTAATCTGTATATCCCATTCTACCATCAAACACAAAGTGTAGACTACTAGCGGCACTGTTGCGATCTGTGGACTGTAAAACAGTGGTGCCAGCGAGACTTAGCCCTTTTGCAACCTTAAACTAAGTGACCGTCGCTGAAAAAATAAAACGAATGAGTGCATCGATAAGTACGCGGTAACACTACTTTCAGACCATTTAAAAGCTTTAAGTAAAGGTTCAAAAGTTGCAAGAAAGTAATGAGGTCGTATAGAAATTAATTTAGTTGAAGCGCACAATTCTTTTGTTTTGCGTTTCAGGTCGGCAGAACGGGCGAAACGGGTTTGGGACCCATTTGGCTTACTCGATTCAGAATCGATTCCACGTTGTTTTTCTCGAACGTGTTATTATACAATTAGGCTTATTGACAGAGAAGCAAATTTTAGGGAACAAATATGTAGGTTTAGATTTAACCATTTGCTCCCTATTTGAAATGTATCTACGTGATAAACTGTTTTGCGAGTGTGTTTGGATGGATGAACCTAAACTGGTATGGGTGTGAGGAAAACGGGACCGAGTTGAAGTCGCGAATTGCTGACACGTCTGTCACCGCCGATTGATTGCATTTTGAAGGAATATGACTGGATTACGGAAAAATACACACATGTTAAGTTCTTGGATACCTTCATCGCCAATGTGGACTTACTGCAGAGCCAGGCAAAAGAGTAGACTTGCTCGCAAAACACGTGAAACAGCCGATGTTTGATAGCGAAGCCAAACCGTGCCAGGTAAGGACGCTTCTCGGTCTCGCTACGCATGTCACCAGTGACAGTGTTGTTGCTTTGAGTTTGACTAACAAACTCGAAACTGTCATTTAAAACATGAGCCAAATGTGTATTGATTGTGTGATTAGTCTATGTGACAGGGCTTCTATTATCTGTGCTCCCTAGCTTCTGTCAGTTCCCACACCGACACTGCCAGAGAAACTGAAGACGCACACCAAACACATTACTGACAGACTCTCAAAAGTCGTCTGCTAACGATGCAAGGGAGGGTACTCGTGTTTTTGATTTGGTTTGCTAGTATCTGGGTATCTTGTAAGTTGAATGTTCGTTTTTTTTCGATCTGCATTGCTTTCATAATGAAAGAAACGTTTGTTTATTGCATCCCATACATCAGATCAGTTCTGAGATTCATTTTTGCGTGCAACTGATATGGTTTTCTGAGCCGTGCAATACGATTTTGGAACTTCATACAAATGTGTCACATTGTTCGGCGCGAGGTCAAAGGTCGGGAGGAAAGTAGTTCTTTGCCCAAATCGGAATCTGCACTATCATATATTTTTTGGAGTCCATGATGTATTTATTGAGCTATAAAAATACAACATATATACCCATACTGAAGTAACAGAGACAAAGAAAGGCTAGGGAGGTCATGGGATATATATATGTATAGGTTACAACACGAGTGGTTTTTTATATGGCTTGTATTTCAGTCAAGACCCAGCGGATGAATATCATAGGGATTCACGAGCCTCTGGCGAGTGAATCCCGATGATATTCCCGCTGGGTCTTGACTGAAATACAAGCCATATAAAAAAAACACGAGTGTTGTAAGCTGTATATCCCATGCGTACACCAAAGACAACGTGGACCACAATAAAGCACTGTAGTTGTCTGTGGTGTGTAAAATAGGTGAGCCAGCGAGGTGTGTTCCTCTTCACTACCCCATGCTAAAGCCACGTCGCCGAAGAAATGAAGTGCAAACAAGTGCATCCGTAAATGTGTGTTAAATCTACATTCAAACCACTGTTCGATTTGCTTTTGAATGCATTTTAGTTTCAAGATAGTAAAGAAAGCACACACAATGAAAGTTTTCATTGAATCAAAGACAGTTTCGATTTAGGTTCTGAGTCCGTCCAAGGTCACAGTTCCAGGCTACGGTTGCCAACACCGGTTTGGTTAACTCGGATCCCAATTCTAGTTTAATTTTTGTGTTGGAGTGTAGAATTACGAAAATAAACTAACATTTTACTGAATAACTTCCTTTAGATTTAAGCAGTCATGTTCGTGAAATATATCTCTTAGTTAATTTGTTCGATCGTGCTTGCGTTAATCAACCCATACCGGTAGCGTCAATTCTGTCTAAAACGGTGTAATGGCTGCTCCTTGAAACTGCGTGTTGAATACCGTTTGGACTGATTTTACTCCATCAGGATGAAATACACGTTTACTGAGCTCTTGGATACTTTCATATAACCATGAACTTACGTCAGTGTAAAGCAAAAAAGTTGGACATGCTCGAAAAATGGATGAAACAGCCTGTGCTGGATGACGAAGCGAACCGGCCAGTCAAAAAGGTACACTCGTAACACTGACGCAGTGCATCTTTGCTTGTTGGAACACACGGAGGAAGGGAGGTTACTCTAGCTTCACCTCAAATGAACAGCGAGGTTCGTTTGCTGTCACTATCAGTTGATTCTTCGCTTTTGTTCTTTTTTTACTCGACCTGCACCCAAAGTGTAAAGATAAACGCTTTGTTTACTGTATCGCATACCACAGATACGTATCATGGTTTTGTCCTCTGTGAATGTTGTGTTTTCTTTTGTTTAGCCATGTGAGCAATGCACTGAAACATGTTCGGTGCAGTGTCAAGTGTAGGCAGAAGTATAGTTCCTCGGCCAAACCGGAATCGGTACTATGATATATTTTTTTGAGCCCATTATGTATTTATTGAAGCCGAAAAATACAACATATATACCCATAGTAGCATTACAGAGACAAAGAAGCAGCTCATGGGATATATATATATATCCCATGACCTCCCTTCTTTGTCTCTGTTACTTCAGTATGGGTATATATGTTGTATTTTTATAGCTCAATAAATACATCATGGACTCCAAAAAATATATGATAGTGCAGATTCCGATTTGGGCAAAGGACTACTTTCCTCCCGACCTTTGACCTCGCGCCGAACAATGTGACACATTTGTATGAAGTTCTAAAATCGTATTGCACGGCTCAGAAAACCATATCAGTTGCACGCAAAAATGAATCTCAGAACTGATCTGATGTATGAGATGCAATAAGCAAAAGTTTCTTTCATTATGAAAGCAATGCAGGTCGAAAAAAACGAACATTCAACTTACAAGATAACCAGATGCTAGCGAACCAAAACAAAAACACGAGTACCCTCCCCTTGCATCGTTAGCAGACGACTTTTGAGAATCTTTCGGTAGTGTGTTTTGGTGTGCGCCTTCAGCTATCAAACATCGGCTGTTTCACGTGTTTTGCGAGCAAGTCTACTCTTTTGCCTGGCTCTGCAGTAAGTCCACATATTTTTCCGTAATCCAGTCATATTCCTTCAAAATGCAATCAATCGGCGGTGACAGACGTGTCGGTCGCGTTTTCCTGACACCCATACCAGTTTAAGTTCATCCATGCAAACACACTCGCAAAACAGTTTATCACGTAGATACATTTCAAATAGGGAGCAAATGGTTAAATCTAAACCTACATATTTGTTCCCTAAAATTTGCTTCTCTGTCAATAAGCCTAATTACACACGTTCGAGAAAAACAACGTGGAATCGATTCTGAATCGAGTAAGCCAAATGGGTCCCAAACCCGTTTCGCCCGTTCTGCCGACCTGAAACGCAAAACAAAAGAATTGTGCGCTTCAACTAAATTAATTTCTATTCGACTTCATTACTTTCTTGCAACTTATGAACCTTTACTTAAAGCTTTTAAATGGTCTGAAAGTAGTGTTACCGCGTACTTATCGATGCACTCATTCGTTTTATTTTTTCAGCGACGGTCACTTAGTTTAAGGTTGCAAAAGGGCTAAGTCTCGCTGGCAACAGTTTTACCCTGCACAGATCGCAACAGTGCCGCTAGTAGTCTACACTTTGTGTTTGATGGTAGAATGGGATATACAGATTACAACACTCGTGGTTTTTTATATGGCTTGTATTTCAGTCAAGACCCAGCGGGAATATCAATCGAGAGCCACTCGCCAGAGGCTCGTGTCTCCCGATGATATTCATCCGCTGGGTCTTGACTGAAATACAAGCCATATAAAAAACCACTCGTGTATATATATATACGCGCGCGCACACAACCAAACACACACACACATACACAAACGCACAAACACACACACACGCACGCTCACACACTGTCACACACACACTCTCACACACACAAAACCAACACACACACGTACACACAAAAAACACACACACACCCACACAAACACGCACACAAACACGCACGCACGCGCACGCACGCACGCACACACACACACACACACACACACACACACACACACACACACTATAACTGATCTCAGCAGCATATCACAAAATGACTTACGGGTTTCTTTTTGAAGATGGGAGGGTTCCGTTCGAATATGTACAGTTTGTCGAACATTCTCATCTAGACACACAGAAAGTAATGGAAGTCGGCAGGACAGGAATCAGAAATTATACCACAATTGCTGAACAGAATATAACAGCGGAAATGTACATTGATTTGTGAAGTTTTGCTCTGAAGCCCTTTTTTTCAAGATGGAGGTAGTCTTAACCACTCCGTTCCATATTATGCATCCATACAACAAACCTTTAACTGAACTTAGGTTCTCTGATTATGTTTTTTTTAACTCTAAGTACTCAACTTCCTAACGAGTCAGAGAATATTTCGCGAAAGGCACAGTCTCTCGTTAAAAACAGTCCTGCTCACCTTATCAGATCTGACCAGGGTTTTACATAGCATAAGAACAACCCTCAACTTGGACACATACCAAAAATCAGCATTCCGATTGTTTTTCATGCAGAGTTGTACTTTTTAATTGTAATATTTTAAACAATTGTCATTTGTGTCCATTAATAAACTAATAAATCAAAACTTTCTGCTCTGCATAGAAATTTAGCATACAGGCTGTTGGTGTTTGGTATGTGTCCAAGTGGAGGTATGGTTTTATCCCATGTAAAAGCCGGGGCAGATCTGAGATCGTGGGCTGCATCGTTTATCGTGGAAGGAATGTGCCTGTCATAGTGCTAGCCTTTCACTCACAACTCTGTCGTAGAATTTCTCTTCATAAGAACGAGATCGTGGGCTGCATCGTTTATCGTGGAAGGAATGTGCCTGTCATAGTGCTAGCCTTTCACTCACAACTCTGTCGTAGAATTTCTCTTCATAAGAAGGAGGAGGCGGAGGTCGGTGCTTCTTCGTCTTCTTGAACACGGAGTTTGGAAGGACAGGTGCCTGCATGCATCGCTTGCTCCAGTCGAACTCTTCTGAGTCCGCGTAGCTGGTTTCTGACGCTACATGCGAGGCCAGACAACATACGTGATACAGAATCGCATTAGAAAGAGAAATAACATTGAAACATAAGAAAGATAGCTCAATCAGGGCAACATTCAAGCTTTAGGACATCACAAGGAGAGAAAAACATTGATGCAGTTCCAGCTTTACAACATCACAAGAAGAGAGCAACACTGGTAAAGTTCCAGCTTTACGACATCAGAAATAGAAAACAACACTGATATAGCCTAAAAACATTATAAAGAGAGAATGACAATGGTACAGTTCCAGCTTTACAACGTCACAAAGAGAGAGCAACAATTGTGCAGTTCCAGCTTTACAACGTCACAAAGTGAGAGCAACAAGTGTCCAGCTCGAGCTTTACAACGTCATAAAGAGAGAACAACAACTGTGCAGTTCCACCTTTACAACCTCACTAAGAGATAGCAACAATTGTGCAGTTCCAGCTTTACAACACCAGCAAGAGAGAACAATAATTGTATAGTTCCAGCTTTACAACGTCACAAAGAGAGAACAACAATTGTATAGTTCCAGCTTTACAACGTCACAAAGAGAGAACAACAATTGTATAGTTCCAGCTTTACAACATCACAAAGAGAGAACAACAACTGTACAGTTCCAGCTTTACAACATCACAAAGAAAGAACAACAAGTGTACAGTTCTAGCTTCACGACATCAGAAAGAGAGAACAATATTGACACAGTCCCAGCTTAACGACATCAGAAAGAGAGAACAATAATGACACAGTCCCAGCTTAACGACAACAGAAAGAGAGAACAATAATGACACAGTCCCAGCTTAACGACAACAGAAAGAGCGAACAACAATGGTAGCCAACAGTTCTAGCTTTACAACATCAAAAAGGGACAACAAGACTGATAAAGTTCAAGCTTTGCATAATCAAAAAGGGAGAACAACAATGACAGGGTTCGTGCTTTACGACATCAGAAACAGAAAACAACAATGAACGACATCAGAAAAAGAGAACAATAATGACACAGTCCCAGCTTAACGACAACACAAAGAGAGAACAATAATGACACAGTCCCAACTTAACGACATCAGAAAGAGCGAACAATAATGACACAGTCCCAGCTTAACGACAACACAAAGAGAGAACAATAATGACACAGTCCCAACTAAACGACATCAGAAAGAGCGAACAATAATGACACAGTCCCAGCTTAACGACAACACAAAGAGAGAACAATAATGACACAGTCCCAGCTTAACGACAACAGAAAGAGAGAACAATAATGACACAGTCCCAGCTTAACGACAACAGAAAGAGCGAACAATAATGACACAGTCCCAGCTTAACGACAACACAAAGAGAGAACAATAATGACACAGTCCCAGCTTAACGACAACACAAAGAGAGAACAATAATGACACAGTCCCAGCTTAGCAACAGAAAGAGCAAACAATAATGACACAGTCCCAGCTTAACGACAACAGAAAGAGCAAACAATAATGACACAGTCCCAGCTTAACGACAACAGAAAGAGAGAACAATAATGACACAGTCCCAGCTTAACGACAACAGAAAGACAGAACAATAATGACACAGTCCCAGCTTAACGACAACAGAAAGAGAGAACAATAATGACACAGTCCCAGCTTAACGACAACAGAAAGAGCAAACAATAATGACACAGTCCCAGCTTAACGACAACTTTCTTTCTTTACTTACTTTATTTGGTGTTTAACATCGTTTTCAACCACGAAGGTTATATCGCGACGACTTAACGACAACACAAAGAGAGAACAATAATGACACAGTCCCAGCTTAACGACAACACAAAGAGAGAACAATAATGACACAGTCCCAGCTTAACGACAACAGAAAGAGAGAACAATAATGACACAGTCCCAGCTTAACGACAACAGAAAGAGAGAACAATAATGACACAGTCCCAGCTTAACGACAACACAAAGAGAGAACAATAATGACACAGTCCCAGCTTAGCAACAGAAAGAGAGAACAATAATATGACACAGTCCCAGCTTAACGACAACAGAAAGAAAGAACAATAATGACACAGTCCCAGCTTAACGACAACAGAAAGAGAGAACAATAATGACACAGTCCCAGCTTAACGACAACAGAAAGAGCAAACAATAATGACACAGTCCCAGCTTAACGACAACAGAAAGAGAGAACAATAATGACACAGTCCCAGCTTAACGACAACAGAAAGAGCGAACAATAATGACACAGTCCCAGCTTAACGACAACAGAAAGACAGAACAATAATGACACAGTCCCAGCTTAACGACAACACAAAGAGAGAAAAATAATGACACAGTCCCAGCTTAACGACAACACAAAGAGAGAAAAACAACGATACAGTTCCAGTTTTACGACATAAGAACGAGAGAATACGTATGCAGTTCCTAGGAGCTTCACGGCATCAGTTTGGAAAATAATGACACAGTTCCAGCTTTACGACATCAACATCAGAAAACAACAACGATACAGTTTAAGTTTGACGACATCAGGAACAGAGAATGACATTGATTCAGTTCCAGCTTCTCTTCATTAAAAAGACAGAACAATAGTGATACTAGCTGTTGCGGCTTTACGACACTCTAAATTTATTCAGTAGGCGCTGACACTCGAGCTTGGTTGGGCTACGCCAAGTTGATTTTATACTAACGTGGACTGGGTGAACAGATAACCTACTCCAGCCAGAAGACGAAACCCGTCTCGTATGCTTGAGGCTGGCCCAAGCTGCTAAGCACCACGGTACGATTATGAAACTCCCCATTATGGCCATAACTTCCGAATAATTGTGGCGAGACCAGGCACTCCTCATTCTCCCATAGTATCTTTTGAACCCAAACGGGGTGTGTGACAACGCTTTGTGTCAGTGTCATACTCACAACAAGGTGAGGGAGGTGAAGGTTGACGTGGCAATAGTCGCCCTATTCGCCCACATCCAACTTGATGGCTGTAAAATACCACGGTGAAGCATTAGCATTACAATGTATATTTAAAAAACACTTCATGTTCGTGCCTCAAATGACGATAAAAGCAAATGCCCATCGACTCACCCTCGTTATAAGTGATATGATACAGGAACAAAGTTCCATAGACATTGACGAAA
Source organism: Littorina saxatilis (assembly GCF_037325665.1). NCBI lineage: Eukaryota > Metazoa > Mollusca > Gastropoda > Littorinimorpha > Littorinidae > Littorina > Littorina saxatilis. Next base: position 47,648,804 of record NC_090246.1, read on the forward strand.
ACCTTCCTTCTTGACCAGCACTCAAGCCCACTATGACCTATAAAATGTGACCAGCATCAACCAGACTTGAATCATGTCCAGTAGTCACCAAACCAAAACAACAATACAGCTTTAAAAACGTTCAAGAAAATTACAATATTTGATGTGTTTTATTCAAGCTTGACCCCAATGTAAGTATGAAATTGGCTCGGTTTATGCTTTGAGGCCATCAAACCATGGGGGTTTCTAAAGTTTCAAAAACGTTGAAAACCATATCCATTTTTGGCTTGCACTTGACCCCGCTCTCACCTTGAAATTTGACTATGATAAATCAGACTTGGATCATGTCTAGAGATCATCAAAACCTAGAAGTGTGAAAAACTTCAAAACTCTGGCTTCAAAAACGTTCAAGAAATTAATAATGTTCCCAATGTTAACCCGAACATTGTGACCTTTAAATGTGACGAAGGTCAACCAGATCATTGTCTTGTCTGGAGATTATCAAACGCGTGTTGTTTAAAGTTTCAAACCTGTAGCTTAAAAACTGTTCCATGGGAAAGAGCATCTGTTCAGTTGAACACAAAAATCAACCCTCTGGCTACATTCTGTAGTGATTGGAACAATGTTTAAAGTATACATTTCGTGGCCATGTCAATTTCCGAATTATTTCAGCTATAGATTCCCTCACGTTGGCTAGTATCATCATATCATAGAAGTGTGTAAAGTTTCAAATCTCGAGCTCCAAATACAATTTTTGTTTTGATTTCCAGAATTTGACCCGTCCGTTACTCAGCTGTGACCTTCGAGCTTGACAAGGTCAGCCAAACTTGTTTCATGTGTGAATATTATCAAAAAGTAGAAATGTGTAAAGGCTCAAAGCTCTTGCTTCTAAAAAAAATCCGAGAAAACATCAACGTTGACGTTTGTGTTCACGGCCGGCAGGTGCAAACAAACACTGCTTATTAATGTGACTCACTAATTGTTCAGGTAATCCAAAAAGCAATGTTAAAAAACAATATTGTTCTAAATCATAGTTTTAAGTCAGAACTTGTGTCATCTATTATTACCAAGTGTATTTGTTTCGTAAGCGTACGTGTTTGTTGTGTGTGCGTGTGTGTGTGTGTGTGCGTGCGTACAGTGTGTTTCGTAAGTGTGTGTGTGTGTGCGCGTGCATGTGTCTTAGTGTGGCCATGCATGCGTGCGTGCGTGTGTGTGTGTGCGTGCGTGCTAACGCGCGCATGTGTGTGTGTGCGTGTGTGTGTGTGTGGGTGTGTCTGTGTGGGTATGAGTGTATGTGTGTGCGTTTCTGTTATGGGTTTCTGTGTGTGCGTTTCTGTCTGGTGTGTGTGTGTGTGTGTGTGTGTGTGTGTGTGTGTGTGTGTGTGTGGGTTTTTTTCGTCTCTCTATCCGCCTGTCCATTTATTTGTCAGTCTGCATCTATTCCGCCGTTCTGGATGTCTGTCCGCGTAAGGTATGTAAGTGGAATTTCAAGCATCGTACCAGTACGCACGAAACTTTTTTCGCGTTTGGGAGTTGGTCAGGCTTTTGTTTTGTCGCACTGGCACACGAGCTGTCTTGGCAGCTGTGGAAATCATAAAATGGCGTCAGAGCTATTAAAACTCTCGAAGCTGATCAAATGTGCTCATAACACAACGTTTTGTTAAGTACTGGACTAGACCAGTCATGGTACCAAAGGTACATGATGAGCGTTTCAGCTGTTCAATCTCTCTCTCTCTCTCTCTCTCTCTCTCTCTCTCTCTCTCTCTCTCTCTCTCTCTCTCTCTCTCTCTCAAAGAAATACGGTTAAACCCCTTGTTCATTTGATTCGATTAACGTCCCACAGTTGATATGCCCTTTGCTTGCCCGTTCTGAACACACACACACACACACACACACACACACACACACACACACACACACAACCACCACCACCACAAATCTCTCTTTCACTCTCTCTTACACATGCACACACACACACACGCGCGCGCGCACACACACTAACCCCCTGACATCCCCTCCCCTAAAACGCCCACCTAGACATCACCACCCACCCATCCACAAACGCCACCCCTTTACACACACGCACACAAACACTATTATACCACATCCCTCCCCCTCACACACACACACCACCACCATTACCAATCCCAAAGCCCCCCCCCCCCCCCCCCCACGAACACAGTCCAAACAAAATCTGTATAAATCATGACCTTCGTCCGATGGAGCATCGACCACTGTGACATCTTTCGGGGCTTTGAAATCGAGTTGTGAGGAGAGAAGAGTCCTGCGAGGAGAATCGTGTCGACTTAATAAAATGTTATACTCTGGAGGTATGTCCCGGTAATCATCTGTGGAAGTCGCCCCACTACCCTCCAGGTTAACCTGAGAAAAGAATGAATGAAAGAGGTGACATGCGGATAGTTTACTGCTTGTGTACGTGTGTTGGTTGTTTTGGGTTTGTTGATTCTGAGTTTGTTTGCTATGGGGCTTGTTTGTTTTGGGTTTGTTTGGTTTTGTTGTTGTTGTATGTTTATATTTTGGGTGTTTTGTCTGTTTGTTACAGATACTAACCAGAATTTACGGCTCTCCATCAACTGTTTCTTCAATAGACTTCCGATTGGCGTGTTATATACCTGCCTGCCATTTTGACCTTTTAGTTATTAAATCAAGATTTTTTGACACGGAGGCCAGCTAGCTTGTATATTCGTCACCTACACAGGTGCTGGAAGAAGAACCGTCAGTCTCCTTCCCGACGTCTTCGACACAGGAGACAATAGCTGCGGGTGGCCTGCGCATCACTCTCGTCGGGCTCCTGGGTCGAAGAGGTACCAACCCGTACTTTATGGCATCCTTCCTTGCCATCTTCAAGATGTCCGTAATGGTCCCGGCAGGAGATGGAATAACTTCAGGCTCAACGATGAAGGTAAAGGAGTCTCTTGATTCTATCAGGTCTTCTATTTTCTGCCGATTCTCGTCAATCTTGAGAGACATGCTCGGCTGCTGGGCCCTCGTCTTCCGTTTTGGGACGATGGGCTTCAGCGCGAGCTCGATGGTAAGGCCGGACGAGGCCCATACATGGGCTTGTGAATCTCTCAGCTTGTCCAAGCCATCAAGGTTTGACACACTCCTGTGCAAACTGGCACCCCTCGACTCTGCCTCTTCTGACAAAATGAGCAGGGCGGAAGGCTTCGCTCTTTCCGAACGGCCAGGGTTCAACTGCCCTTTTGCGCCGCTGGCGTCGGGGCAGTAGCTGGAAGAGCGCTTGCCCATCCATGTTGATGAGCTCCGCCAGTTCTCGTTGTTCCATTTGTGATGGCTGACCGACGCAGCGTCGTTCTTGAAATACGCGGACTCGGGCGGGCGGATGATCAACCTCTCCTTTCGCTGGTCACGCTTGTTCAGCTTCACCTGTCAGATCACATCACATTGGGACTGTGGTAAATGCTGTAAGGTAGCAGACAACAGTGATACAGATCTATTCGGACACAGTGAATGGTTCTCAGGCTTTTCTTTCCCTGGTACACTCTCACCTGATAAGATCAAACAATGCAGACGTTAGTATTCTTACCAAACAAGAACAAGTCGCGTAAGGCGAAAATAAACATTTAGTCAAGCTGTCGAACTCACAGAATGAAACTGAACGCCCTGCACTTTGTCACCAAGACCGTATACTCGTAGCATCGTCAGTCCACCGCTCGTGGCAATGGCAGTAACATTTACAATTCAGAATAGCGCTGTAGTGGTTGCGCTAAGCAGGAGAGCACGCTTTTCTGTATCTCTATTCTTTTTAACTTTCTGAGCTTGTTTTTAATCGAAACATATCATATCTATTTGTTTTTGGATTCAAGAACCGGCAAGGAATAAGATAAAGTTGTTTTTAAATCAATTTCGGAAATTTTATTTGTATCATAGTTTTCATATATTTAATTTTTAGAGCTTGTTTTTAATCCAAATATAACATTTATATGGTTTTGTTAATCAGAAAATGATGAAAATTAAGATGACATTGTTGTTGGATCGTTTTATAAAAACAATAATGTTAATTGCAATTTTCTGATTTTTAATGATCAAATTCATTCATTAATTTCTAAGCCTTCACGCTGAAATGCATTACCAAAGTCCGGCCTTCGTCGAAGATTACTTGGCCGAAATTTCAATCAATTTCATTGAAAAATGAGGGTGTGACAGTGCCGCCTCAACTTTTACAAAACGCCGGATATGACGTCATCATACATTTATCAAACAAATGAAAAAAACGTCTGGGGATATTACTTCCAGGAACTCTCGTGTAAATTTTCAGGAAGATCGGTCCAGTAGTTCACTCTGAATCGCTCTACACACACACACACACACACACACACACACACACATACACACATACACACACACACACACACACACACACACACACACACACACCACGATCCTCGTCTCGATTCCCCCTCTATGTTAAAACATTTAGTCAAAACGTGACTAAATGTAAAAAGCGAATGCTCGTGTGACTCGCCCTAGTCAAAGTTGTGAGAATATGAACTAAACTATGTGCCGCTCTAGCTTCGAAGACATTGAAACAAGTGGTAATGTGTCCACTTTAAACGACGTTAAACACCAAATAAAGAAAGAAAGTGTCCACTTTCTGACCCAAACTCGACCTCACTGTGACCTTGAAATACGATCAGGATCAACCAGAGTTGAGTCATGTTTTCCCTCAAGATTGAATAAAGCTGCCCACCGCTTTACTGTTGTGTGTAAAGAGGCAGCCTTGCCAAATCCTTTTCTTTGCAGCTATTAGATAAGTGCTCAACTAACACAAACCATCTTCGGAAAATACGTAATATTTTGAATGACGTCAAGATAAAAACCGGTCATTTTTAGAATGGCCGGGAACTTTTCAGTTGACCCTCGTACAACAGTTTTGCACTCTCACTAGTTTTTGACCCTCTCGTGACCCTCTCGTGCATGCTGCTGTAACCCCTCTCCCCTTGTTCTCTCACGTCCCCCTACCCTGAAAAGGGTCAGATACTCATTTTCAGGTGGTTGTAGTAGAGAGCCCTCGGAAAAAATCGGGAATGTTACTTGTATTTGCCCCGAGTGGGAGTCGAGCCCCGTACACCAACATGAGAGGCAAGTGCTCACCTTAACCTCTATGCCACTCCAGACTGTACAGTTGATTGCCAAATTAGCGGCGAAACACCAGATACGGGCGATCAAAAGTGTGACAGACAGACGAACAGATACCTTTTCATTATCTATATAATGATTTAGTTATGATTGTCACCTGCGAGCTTTCCGAACCGGACGCGCGTATGGCCTCAAACTTGTTGATACGGCGTGGAAAGCGCACGGGAACAGACATGGAAGCTCGGAGCCCGCTAGGGGCATTCCACACCAGATGCCACTCCTCGAATTCTGTGGTGGAGTGGAGTGTGTTCTCAATACTCGAAGTGGGTCGCTCTTTCCCCACGGAATGCCGAGCGGGAACACATTGCGGATCAACCCTGGAACACAAACAAAGGTTTACTAGAGCTAGTATCATTCCGTGCATCGCATCTTCCGACATAAACTACTGCAAAAAGACAGAACTGTATTATAAAGATCTAGGAAGTCTGCAGAGACAAGTACGGCCTTTATTATTTAACCTAAAACAGGGACAGCAAATGCTCGATTGGCTCTACTTCTTTGGGGCAGGACGCGGTACAAGGGGAGGGGGGGGGGGTATACATGATATTTTTCTTTTGTCAGGCATATTTTGTCACGGCAGTGATCTTGAAATTTGATTAACAGCTTGTGTTTTCAGCGTAGCAATAGGGCCCGATATTTAGACGAGACAAGTATAATGCCGACGAGTCGAAGACGAGTCGCATTATACTTGTTCGAGTCTAAATATCGGACCCTATTGCTACGCTGAAAATACAATAGCGATTATATAGCTGTTCTGACCTTGATTTGTTGTTCCAAACTGACAGTTTTTGCGTCGATGCGTTGATCTCAGGTTTTCATAGCAGACGCCGTTTCTTATGCGCATTAGTTTTGCGCAGGCGCCACACTGACTTTGGAAAAAAACTCGATTTGACAACACAGCTGTTAAACAGCTTTTTATTAGTTCATTCGTATACAACAAAAAGAAGTTTGAGTTTTTTAAATTTTGAACAAGACTACTTATGAAGAAGACCAAATCACAACATCAACAAAAAACTAGAAACAACTGAAGAACTAGGATGCAACAAGGGGAGGAGAAGAGAACAGCTAATCCGTACAACGCGAGCAGACGGCGGCGAAGTTTTCAGTTTGGGTAAATGGCATTTATACTTGTCTCGTCATGAAGCGATTTTGTCAACCTCAGTTATAAACGACTACATGAATGTTAGTGCCATGGGTTGTACATCAATACTTCAGAGGGGAAGTGGGGTATTTAGTGTGGAGTTACGAGATAAGAAAAGCCGAATGCGAAAGTTTGTGTCAGTCGGCAACTGTGAGCTCACACAGGCACACAAAAACGGCTGTTCCGTTTTACTCCCCTGTTTGTACTACATCTTTCGACTTTGGGCATTTTGTGGTGTTTAGGGACAGAAAATAATTGGTTTGGTCCTGTTTCATCGGGAAGTTAGCAGAAAAGGGTATGCTATCGACATTTGTAAAGCTGAAAAACATTCCCGAGAAGAATTTCAAGTTGTCAGTGTATGCTAGCTGTTGTCGATTGAAACATCGTGTGGTACAGATGGGTAAACCGGAACCATGCGTCTTTGTTATTGCAAATATGCTTTTGGATATTGGCAAAAATGGCCGACTTTCGTAGCATTATGCTTTGATGATCGGAAGAGACCATCCAATCACAGCCCCCGAATTCCCCCACGTGTCCATCAGAATAGCTATATAGACTAATCCAACTTTCTGAACAGACGAATATCGCGAAAATCTATGATTGTGCACTGTGCCATGTTTGAAGGACAAAGATGCAATAACTTGCAAGAAATCAGTTTTTGGAAATGTCCAGTTTTTACAATTATAGCCACTACATGGCACTGGTTTGACCTTGGCCGACGATGGAAGTCAATTAGACTTAACTTGAATAACTCGTGAGAGTCATCAGACGCAATACACTAGCCACATTCAAAGCCCCTTCTTCAAAGACATCAAAGAAGACAACAATGTCCTACTGTGGCCTTCATAATTGACGAGGATCAAAGTTGTAAAACTAGGCACATCAGCTTCTTCTTGAGAAGTGCTGATCAAATAAGCTGTTTAAAGTCTGTCTATGCTATCTCTTATTTTACATTACAAACATATAGACGAGGAACCAAATTGGAAAAAGACGCTTAGTTAAGGAGTTTAAGGCACGGGAGGTACTCCCGAGCAAATTCGGTTTCATTTGACAGACAAATGCATATTATCTCTGAAACAACTGTTCTTGGTACCCAAAAGTGGCAGCAGCTATACGCAATTTTCAGGCAAAGTGGCCCAGTTTCTAAAAAAATGCACTTCAGAAAAAAACACTTTGTTGCAAAAATCGGTAATATCAGCTTAACCGCAGGCAGCAGAGTAATTATTTTTGAGTGAACTGTCAAGTAATTGGAAGGTGTTAAACAGCAAGTAAAAAGATTGTTTGCGTGCAACACATAGCGGCACCAGGAGGCCTTGCATTTCAGAAATTGGGTTACGTCACGTCATTTTCACTTTTCTGGATAATGTAAAATCTCATAAAAGACGTTTTGTAAGCCACAATCTAATGAAATACATATCAGAGGGAAGTGCATTCATTGGGCTTTTAGTTGCAAGTACCTCTGATGAGATAGCTTATAAACACTAAATGTGAGAGTTCATTTCCGAAGCACACCCCCTAATTGTGTAAGTCAAAGTTATGTCATGACAGGCTTTTGAGAGGCACTGGGACAGGTAAGGGTGAAGTGTAATGGACTTAACATGCACGTTAACACATAGAAAAATGCCTGCTCTAAGCGTAGGTGCAAAATATATAAAGATACCTGTGAAGAAATGTATGCGCGAGACGATAACTGTGTGCTGAGTCTCATTTAGTGAAACAACGCCTTTAATTGCTTTTCCTTACATTTTCAGGCAATGCTGGTTTTCATAAGAGTCGCATTTGAACCTCAAAAATGCCCGTCAATATAAAGTAAGAAGATAGAATGTAACTGTGATTGATAATGTGCACCATTTTTATTGAACATTCACTGAAAAAATTGGGTGCATACCGTTTTTGGCGGTTTTACGTTTCACTGAAGGGAAAACGGAATTTAGTGTGTTATACAAAACTCTCTGGGTAACATGATTTACATAGAATAAAGAAGTACAATTTATGCCATATACTTACTGAATGTAGGTTGAGCTTACGGAATATTGTTTGAATACAACACTTGCAATGATGACGTCACACGTGACGTCGAAGCTACAGGTAAGCGAGGTGTAAAGTTTAGAATAAGCACGGTATTCTAGATGGTGAGACTTACTGCCTACAATACAGTACTCTCGCGAAGTTGAATGGCATGGAAGACATATGAATATACTTTCTAAATTATTTTGTCGTGGAACTCCGCAGTGGCAGCGTCAATTCACAATTCGAAGGCAAAACATCCCAACGACACTGAGCACAAAAAAGAAAGGATATTTCTTCAGTGCTACACATCTCATGTTAAACAGCAGTGTTTAGGCCAGAAATATATGGGTATATGACGAATTGCCTTTCTTCTGCTCAAAAAATGGTTTAAAGGATTTGAGCATTATTTGGGTATGACGTCACAGGTCCCTGTTAATACCTACTCACAAAAATGAGGGGTTTTGACAGCATGATCCTCTTTAAACCGTGAAAAAGGCGAATAAAACTAAACAATATTTCATATGTTTTTCACCAGTGAGTTTCGTTGGAGTCTTACCTAACAGGGCTTACCTATTTTGTTTAAAACTGCCGCGCAGTCAGGCTGATCTAACGTGTAAAAGAGAGCGCCCACAAGGTTGATAACGACAGGAAATCCTGGTTTTTGAGAATGTTTGTCCTGGGTGGCTGCAGTTGATATGCAATAAATCTAAAACGACACGCAGCCGTTTCTGCAAATTACACAGGACGCTGACAAATACTCTCTTCTCTATGCGTGTCATATATGGACAGAAACAGAACCTGAAAATAGACGTTGTAACGGTTTTCCGTTAACATTTTTTGAACGTTGGTAACGTCACTGAGACAAATGCAACATCATTGAAATTGTGCATGCTTAGGAAGTGGTTGTATCCTTATACGTGTCTTAAGTTTCAAAAGCATTCTTTCTCGGGATCAAAAGTTGTGTCCGTTTCAAAAGAGTCACAAAATACTATGATTGGTGCTTTTCGCGCAATCTTTTTCAAAGGACACTTTTTGATGATTTCGTCGCCCGTCTTCCGACAGGACGTATATACAACCGTCACAGACTATGGACAGCTAGCTTAGTAGCTGTTGCACACAAATTATGCATGTTTTTTTTATTTTTTATAAAAGTCTTCGCTGTAAAACAAAAAGCGAAAAAAGGAAAAGCGTTGCAAAGACAGAAGAATGAAGACATGACGTCATATTCCAAGAAATATATCACCAGCGGGACGACTGGGATTTACCTATCGTGTCTTGAGATGGAGAATATTAATATACACATATGTTTCCGACCGAAATGCAGCTGTTTATCATGAGGTCTATAGCACTGAAGAAATATCCAATCCTTTTTGTGCTCAGTGTAGTTGGGATGTTCTGCCTTCGAATTGTGAATTGACGCTGTTACCGCTGTGGTCCATGTCTAAACAATTTAGAAAGTATAATCATATGTCTTTCACATGGCACAACTTTTTCGAGGGAGTACCGATTGCTCTGCGTATTGTACGCAGTCTATCTTTCCGAACATTTTACACAGACTGCTCATTCTAGACTCCACACGTTGCGTACCTGTAACCTTGACGTCACTTATGCCTTTCTTTCTTTATTTGGTGTTTTGACGTCGTTTTCAACCGTTCAAGGTTATATCGCGACGGGGAAAGGGGGGAGATGGGATAGAGCCACTTGTTAATTGTTTCTTGTTCACAAAAGCACTAATCAAAAAATTGCTCCAGGGGGTTGCAACGTAGTACAATATATGACCTTACTGGGAGAATGCAAGTTTCCAGTACAAAGGACTTAACATTTCTTACATACTGCTTGACTAAAATCTGTACAAACATTGACTATATTCTATACAAGAAACACTTAACAAGGGTAAAAGGAGAAACAGAATCCGTTCGTTAGTCGCCTCTTACGACATGCTGGGGAGCATCGGGTAAATTCTTCCCCCTAACCCGCGGGGGGGTCGTCACTTGTGACGTCATCGCTGTTGTTGCGATGTTCAAATAACATCATGCAAGCTCAATCTACATTCAGTAACTACATAAATAAAATTGTACTGCTTTGTTCCGTTCACAAGAAATTCACTAGAGTGTTTTGTTTTACACACGAAAAGCATGTTTTCTTCAGTGAAAAGTAAACTGACAAAAAAACAGTTCACAACTGATTTTCTTGGTGAAAATGTAGGAAATATGACACACATATGCCCATCGCGGATACATTTGATCATCTACTTTGAATTAAGGAGCTATTTGGAAGATAAAATGCAATTTAGATAAAATTCAGCACAAGCTGAAAATGTAAGGATGCACAATTAAAGGCGTAATTTGTGTAAGAAAAGCTAATAACAAACAAAACTGTCTCTCACAATAATGCTTTTACGTGTATCTTTTTAAATATTGAACCGTACTAATCGACCAGGCATTTGTCTATGTTATAGCATACATATCAAGTCCATCAAATTGTATTCCAACACGTCATAATGAGAGCAAAAGACTTTCCGGGCAGAATGTTGACTTTCAAAATTCGGGGGTGTACTTCTGTAATGAACTCTCTAATTTTGTGTTTAAGAGGTATCTCCAAAAAGTTACTTCCTACAAGAAGCCAGATGATTACATTTTCCTCTGACTGGTATTTAATCAGATTCTGTCTAATGAAATGTCCTCAGGGAGAATTGACATTATCCCCGAGTACGCTAGTACTTGGGCTCAGCAGACTTTAATTGTGTGTGTGTCTGTCTCGACTTAACAGCTTATTGCTGGGAAACTACTGGGCGCAGTTCGTTCAAAAGGTGATACACTAACTTGATAATAGGTCCGATTGATCGTATTAAAACTTCATAATGTTACCTGGGACCTAAATGCGAAATAAACCACAAAAACGACTTGGCGGTGGGAGGAATTCACACCGGCGGGGCAACACGCAGCCATTGAGCTGATAGAACAGCCGAACGCGTCACACAGTGATAGAAATATAGCGTCATAAAAAGCATGCGTCTCGTGCGATACGATTTGCCAGGCTTTGCGCGTTGTGTGTTTGAATAAGTTGATTTTTTGTGTACACCATTTTCTACCAAGCGTTGGTTGCTCGGTCGCGACTGCGGTGGTTTAGAGGTCGCGATTTTGTGTTTTGATTCTTTTCATATTAATTTGTATTTTTTTCTTATGGTTTCCTTTGTTTACATACGTTTCACATGAAAGAATTTGGTAAAACTACCTGGGGCGTGATAAATGCAAGAATCCGCGAGCCAGGACAGTAAAAGAACTTCGTGGGACACCAGTTCACCAGTTATGAAGAGGGTCGGCAGTATATTTTTCACTGTGATCAAATAAAAGAGAAAGGCCAGTCACCACGCACATCCTCGGCTCGCATACAATGTACTTATATAGCAAAGGGAATGCCTGTAATTCACACAGAGCAATCACTTGGTCTTAAACGTGCACAAGACAAAAACTTTCATACTGGGGGAGCGAGCCAGTCTGAAGAGTACTCGGGTCCAGCGCGAGCATTTTTTATCCAGAAAAGTAAAAACGGCATGACGTAACACAACTTCCGAAATGCAAGGCCTGATGACACTCTTATGTGCTACAGTCAAACAAGCTTTTTACTTGCCGTGTTACACCTTCCAGTAATCTAATAATTCACTCTAATATACTAACTCTGATGCGTGCGGTTAAGCTGATATGGCAATTTTTCGCACCAAAGTGCTTTTTTCGGCAGTATACTTTTCACAATAGAGCTACTTTGCCTCAAGAGTGCGAAAAGCTGCTGCCACTTTTGGGTTCCTAGAAAGGTTGGGTGAGATTCTATAGGCATTTATCTTTCAAATGATACCAAATTTGCTCTGGAGTACCGACTGTACATTAAAATCGGGCTGAGAGCCGACTAGTATAAAGTGCTCATTCTAAACTTTACACCTCGCTTACCTGTAGCTTCGACGTCACGTGTGACGTCATCATTGCAGGTGCAATATTCAAACAATATTCCGCAAGCTTAACCTACATTCAGTAACTATATGGCATAAATTGCACTTTTTTTATTCTATGTAAATCGTGTTACCCAGAGAGTTTTGTATAACACACTAAATTCCGTTTTTCCTTCAGTGAAACGTAAAACCGCCAAAAACGGTATGCACCCGATTTTTTCGGTGAATGTTCAATAAATATGGCGCACATTGTCAATCACAGTTACATTCTATCTTCTTACTTTATATTGACGGGCATTTTGGAGGATCAAATGCGACTCTTATGAAAACCAGCACTGCCTAAAAATTTAAGGAAAAGCAATTAAAGGCGTTGTTTCACTAAATGAGACTCAGCACACAGTTATCGTCTCGCGCATACATTTCTTCACAGGTATCTTTATATATTTTGCACCTACGCTTAGAGCAGGCATTTTTCTATGTATTAACGTGCATGTTAAGTCCTTTACAATCCACCCGTACCTGTCACGTCCTAGTGCCTCTCAAAAGCCTTTCATGACATAACTTTGACTTACAAAATTAGGGGTGTGCTTCGGAAATGAACTCTCACATTTAGTGTTTATAAGCTATCTCATCAGAGGTACTTGCAACTAAAAGCCCAATGAATGCACTTCCCTCTGATATGTATTTCATTAGATTGTGGCTTACAAAACGTCTTTTATGAGATTTTACATTATCCAGAAAAGTGAAAATGACGTGACGTAACCCAATTTCTGAAATGCAAGGCCTCCTGGTGCCGCTATGTGTTGCACGCAAACAATCTTTTTACTTGCTGTTTAACACCTTCCAATTACTTGATAGTTCACTCAAAAATAGTTACTCTGCTGCCTGCTGTTAAGCTGATATTACCGATTTTTGCAACAAAGTGTTTTTTTCTGAAGTGCATTTTTTTTAAAAACTGGGCCACTTTGCCTGAAAATTGCGTATAGCTGCTGCCACTTTTGGGTACCAAGAAAAGTTGTTTCAGAGACTATATGCATTTGTCTGTCAAATGAAACCAAATTTGCTCGGGAGTACCCCCGTGCCTTAAAATCGGCCTTAGAGCCATGTTTATTACTCGTCTAATAGTCCTGGTTAGCACCAGTCTTTTTTCAAACAAAAGTCAAAGATGATTTGGTCTCATTTTGAATCATATACCAATCATCACTATGTGTGGAGGCCACCAAATCCTGGAAGTGTATCAAATTGTCAAAGTTTTAGCACCCAAAATCGTTCAAGAGTGTGTCAGAGTTTTAAGTTTCAAAAGATTCAAAACCACTGCAAGACTTTTCTCTAGTGTTTCAATAGGATTTTGTTTAACCTTGCGCATGTTTTGAAAATCAGGACATCAATCAGGAATTTTTTTTTAAATTCTGAAATTCAAGATTTCTCGATGGTAACCTTCATTCGTGTAAACGTAAATATTAACTAAAGCTCAGAAAGCCCAGGTGCATACGGACGCATTCACAAATCAAACTTGTTTTAAGGCTCGGAGACAAAAACACATCAACAAACCATGATTTGCCCGACTCTTGCAGAGGTTTTGGGTTTTCTTTTATTTCTCTCTGGAACAAAACAACGATTAATTAGGACAGAGACATAGTAACCGAACAAACAGATATGCATACAGGTGCAATTAGGAACATTTTGAACTTTGAACTTCTGTTAATTTTTCAGATGATGCAAATATGCTTTTTTGGCCCTGGCCATTAACAAACATGTAATAACCCTTTTTCATATAATAATAATACACAGCTAGAATAATTTGAGTCACCCAACTGAATACACTGTCAGATCACAATCTCTCCTTACCTTGTAATTTTTTGGTAGCATCTCCTCCAGGTGTGACCAAGGCATATACTTCTCCACCGATGAATACCTTCAACAGGACATTGAAATTGCGGAAGTTATTTCGGTTGTAATAGTACAAAATAATGGAGTATTTTTTTCTTTCCTTCTATATGTTTTGTGCTCGAAAAGTCTTAAAGGCTTTCACTCTCACATATACCGAGCAACAAAAGAAACGCGAATTTTCGCCAGAAAAACGTTTAATCACAAATTGAAAATGTCATTTCTCATAAGGCCAAACAAAAAATAGGTGTGGTTAAGGTAACATAGCCAAAAAAAAATAGGGTAGGAAGGTAGGCAATCACTTTTTTTTAAACTTTTTTTTCTAATGTGTACAAATTAAACCTACTTGACAGGGAAATAAGTGTGCGACTCGAGCGCTTTTGCTTTCATTGCGTTTTCTTCACTCGGTTTAAATAAAAAGTTATAGGGTCGGCCCCTAAAAATAGGGTAGGTCGGGTTACCGTAACCACACCTATTTTTTTTTTAGGCCTAAACGTTACATCGAAACAAATCAAAATCACGGTGGAATGTTCTTCAAACACTGTTCTTAGCTATGGCATAGTCTTTCGATGCCACGGGCAAAGGAAGCCTCGACATATGGTCAGTACGGTGTGTGACCCCCATGGACGTTGATGACGGCCTGGCAGCGGCGCCTCATGGAGTGGATGAGTCGGTTGATGGCGTCTCTCGGGATGTTGCATCAGGCATGGATAAGGGCGTAACTGGCTGAGCTCTCTTTGAAGTTGGTCACAGAAATGTTCAATGGGATTCAGATCTGGGCTGAGGGCGGGCCAGGCCATGATGTCGATGTTATTGTGCTGCAGGAAGGCCTGGGTGACCATGGCTGTGTGCGGGCGAGCGTTATCTTGCTGCAGAACGCAGTTTCTGTGGGCCTGGAAAAAGGGCACAACATGAGGCTGTAGGATCTGGTCAATATAACGCTGTGCTGTGATGCCGTTTCCCCGACTAGGACCAAGATTGTTGAAAAACACAGGTCCCAGGGATTGGTTGAGGCCGATTCCACCCCAGACCATGACGTTTGGTCCACCCTGGGCATTGTGTTCCATGACGCAGTCATCAGCATAGCGTTCACCTCTTCTTCGCCACACTCTGACACGCCCATCAACATGACTGATACAGTAACGGCTCTCATCGGTGAACAGAATTTGTCGCCATTGTCTCCAGTTCCAGGTGATGTGATCCTGGGCCCGCTGCTGGTGCGCCATGCGATGTCTTTGAGTGAGGACTGGTGCTCTAGCTGGACGGCAGTTTTGGAGGACTCGCTCAGCAAGTCTTCGGCGTACTGTCTGGCCACTGATGAGTCTCTGGTTGTTCCCGACGGTGTTCCTGGCTGTTTCATTGGCTGTATGGAATCGGTTTTGTCAAATGATGACGCAGGATCTGGCGATCTTGTCTCTGTGTGGTAACGCGAGGTCTTCCACTTCGTTGTGTATCAGCAGTGCTTCCAGTGTTGACAAAACGTTGCTGAAGGCGATATACTGTTGACAGATGCACATTGAAAGCGACTGCTACCGCTTCTGGGTCATCACCAGCCGACAATCGACCCACTGCCCTCTCGCGTTGTTCTGGTGTCAATCTTGGCATCTTGACTCTGTCAAAAGTGAGACTGGCAGTAAGCGTGCCATGGTATCTTTTCATTGCTAATGCATTAGTGAACACATCTCACACATGAGGTTTCTCCTACTCCGCTTGCACGTGCTGTAAGCGCGCATCATGTGTTTCACGTGGAAACTGCTTGTCCCGTACGTTGAGACAGCAGCAATGGGAAAATATTTACACAACAGCTTTGTTACACATGACTGCATAGGGCATCTATATCCCGAAAATTGTCACTCTTAGATTAACTGCGTTGTTAAAAATCAAAATATCGAAAAATAATTCGCGTTTCTTTTGTTGCTCGGTATAGTTAATGCCTGAGGCCTTGACAATTCAACTCCCTTGTTTTCTGGTGCAAAAAATAACCACATACAGACAGACAGACAGACAGACAGACAGACAGACACACGCGCACGCACGCACACACACACACACACACACACACACACAACCTCCAATCAAACGCGCTATAATGTGCGCCTATCAAAAGTTGATTGCGAACCACCACCCGCAACCCCGCCTCCAACTTCCCCCTTTCCTTGACTACCTTCTCCCAATTGCATTCCTTACCACAGCGATTGCCTCAACTTACACAAGCACAAACTCTCTGGCGATGAGGATGTCTCCGATGTCTGTGGCAAAGCAGATGTCCACCACCGGTTCGTCAAACACCAGCTCTCTCAACAGATCGTTCTTGTCGTTCCAGATCTAACGATACAAGTGTAATCGTCAAACACCAGCTCCCTCAACAGATCGTTCTGGACGCTCCAGATCTAACGATACAAGTATAATCGTGAAACACCAACTCTCTCAACAGATTGTTCTGGACGCTCCAGATCTAATAATACAAGTGTAATCGTGAAACACCAGCTCTCTCAACAGATTGTTCTGGACGCTCCAGATCTAATAATACAAGTGTAATCGTCAAACACCAGCTCTCACAACAGATCGTTCTGGACGTTCCAGATCTAACGATACAAGTGTAATTGTCAAATACCAGCTCTCTCAACAGATCGTCCTGGACGCTCCAGATCTAACGATACAAGTGTAATCGTCAAACACCAGCTCTCTCAACAGATTGTTCTGGACGTTCCAGATCTAACGATACAAGTGTAATCGTCACACACCAGCTCTCTCAACAGATCGTTCTGGACGCTCCAGATCTAACGATAGAAGTGTAATCGTCACACACCAGCTCTTTCAGCAGATCGTTCTGGTCGCTCCAGATCTAACCATACAAGTGTAATCGGGTTATTATCCAAGCAACAGCTTCAAAGTATTGAAGCAATGATCAACATTTCGTCGGCACGTATGTAGTTAAAGTGTGTATCCAAAGAAAACGGGTGGTGGTGGGTTTTGGGGGGGTTAAAAACGGGTGACTGGTTTGTGTCGTGTGTGGTATGTAGACCAGGTCAGGGGTCAAGGTCAAAGCTAGGATTCCATTCTTACGGCTGCGGTGCGGCTCCGGCGACGGCAGCGACGACGGCAATTTGAAAAACATTGATGAAAGAAGGGATGACCCCATTCACACGGGTGCGGTACGGCGACGGCGACGGCGACGGCCCGGCGTGCGTGCGTTTTTTCAAGAAAGCTCCATGTAGCTTTCTGGACTGCCGTCGCCGGACGCCGTCTGGTATTTTGTGGGCGTGTCTCTTTTCCCGCGTTTTTCTCAGAGCCTTTCCGAGCACAAAGAGACGAAAATACTGCTGAAACCTTTCGCCATCGAGTTGCAGTTCTTGAACAAGATGGTGATAGGTTCCATACTGCCGTCTTTTCTCCAAAATGGCATGCACCCACCAGCGATGTCGTCTCTTTTGGCGTTTTTTCATTTGGCGGTACGCTAATAATATTAACATAAATTGTTCTTCATTATGAATGACAGTTTGCATGAGACGAGACCAATGTGGAGCCATGGCGGCATTGGCGGGAAGAGAACATATCCGGACGACGTCGCCGTTATATACGGTTCACGACTATGCGTTTTTCTCGCCAGAGCCGGATGCCGTTGCCGTCGCCGGAGCCGGAGCCGCACCGCAGCCGTAAGAATGGAATCCTAGCTTTAGTCAGATCGCGTGAAGGATTGTGGTATAGATACAGTTCTCACCCAGCTGCAGTTCGCCGATTCGGGGAAGACGATTTCACATTGTTCGGTTTCGTAGCCCCAGAAAAATAGATAAAGAAGATACCAAAGGAGATTTCCTACAGGTTGATCTGCACAGCGTGTTTCCAGTGTGTGCGCGAGGAAGCGCTGTCGAAAGCGCAGTGTCGATCTGGCAGTCGTGTCCCCGTAAGTAGGCTACAGACAGACAGATCTAGATCTAGTGTCTCCCACTCTTGCACCGTGTCACCTATGCTTACTGTGTGTGTGTATGTGTGACGAGTGAATGAGTTTGTGTTACTGTTTGTCGATTTCTTACGGGAGCCTTGAAGGCTTTGCCTCTTGTTTTTTAGAGACTCATACCAAAAATCAACATACTGACTGCGTCCTGTGCAGTGGGACTTTTTCGATAAATACATTTTTCAGATTAACACTAATGGCCTTTAAATGAAATAAATAAAAATTAAAAACATGTATCCACAAAGTACTACTCTGCACAGAAATCATCCAGGCTCTTGATTGTTGGTACGTTCTAACTGGAGATATGGTCTTATCCAATGTAAAAATCTGGCACAACTTGAGAGTATAAGCCACATCGTTTACACACGATGTACTGTGCCTTGAAATGATGTTGACATGGCCGGCCGACTTTCAACATTTTGTCAATGAGAAGTCGCTCATTAGTTGGCAAGGCAATCGGCAATTCAAACTTATTCAACCAGAAACCAGAGCTGCGCACCGTTAAACTTTCCAGCAGAGTTTGCAGTGACCTATCTACTCTGCTTCGAGTATGCGGGCACTTCCAATGGCTCGCTTTGCCGTGGGCGTTAAAACTTTCCAGCGATTTTGTACAAACAACAATTCTTCAGAAATATGCCGAAAAAAGGTCGATAGTCGTCCTAGTGAATATTGCTATACGCACCAAGGCAATCGATGTGGAGTATAGTCCTACGAAACGGCGCAGAAGTCATGGGTTTGTTGAATTTACACTTCCTGCCAAGTTACTATTAAATACGCAAAACAACTCTCGGGAACGCCTGTTTGCACATGCGCAAAATTAATTTGGCAGATCAGCTACATTCTGCCAGAACGCAGCTTCGCCGCTGATCAGCTTATCTTTGAGATGCATGTGCCAGTGTTAAATTCGTCGATTTATATCACATTGTATTTGCATTATTACCAACCTTTACGGTTTTGTCCATGCTCGAAGTTGCAAAGAGTCTCAGCAGCGGGCATTTGTCCAAAGCAGTAATCTGGCAACACACACATTGTCAATTTTCAGGCACAATACATGACGATGAGGACGTGTGTGGAGGGTTTGGGTAGATTGAAACACAATGAAATCACGGACAGACTTCTTCGTTTATTTCACCCACATTTCACAAGGCGCTAAAGCCTTCACCATGACAGTTTTGACCCAGATCGAGATAAAACAACAAAATCACATTCAGTTGTTGAATGGAGCATGGAAGTCATGCAGTGTTTTGAGTGACCCGAATGTATGCCGTATGTTAGCCTTCACATTGTCAGTAAGTGATATGCAGCGTGGGGCATGATGACGACAGCTCGAGACACACAAAAGAACGTCTATCATTGAGTTAGTATAGCAGAACACCCCTATGCATATTTGGCATTTTTGCGGTGAGGTGTATTCCCCCGTGTTTCTCCTTTTCCAATTCAAGTGTAAATGTACGTAGCACAATCAAGCGGGGGGTATACTGAAGCTTTCGACACAGGGACACATCAGACATGAGACCAGCAAATGTTCCAAAAGTAGGAAAGTAAGCCGGGGTCCAGGGGCCGCATAGGCCCCCGGTAGGGGGTTCAGGGGGGCAAAGCCCCCCTGACGGAAAATGAATGTTAGAATTATAAAGGCCATTTTGGGGCCTCTCCTGATAGCAAAAAATTAGATCATGCCTTTTTAAACAAGAAGGGCAAAGCCCATACGACTCACATGCTTTACACATTTTTCCTACCAAAATACATGTGACCTTGACCCAAGGTCAAGGTCATCCAAGGTCATGCAACACAAAGCTGTTAATTCAAGACATAGGAAGTACAATGGTGCTTATTGGCTCTTTCTACCATGAGATATGGTCACTTTTAGTGGTTCACTACCTTATTTTGGTCACATTTCATAAGGGTCAAAGTGACCTTGACCTTGATCATATGTGACCGAATGTGTCTCATGATGAAAGCATAACATGTGCCCCACATAATTTTTAAGTTTGAAACAGTTATCTTCCATAGTTCAGGGTCAAGGTCACTTCAAAATATGTATACAATCCAACTTTGAAGAGCTCCTGTGACCTTGACCTTGAAGCAAGGTAAACCAAACTGGTATCAAAAGATGGGGCTTACTTTGCCCTATATATCATATATAGGTGAGGTATTGAATCTCAAAAACTTCAGAGAAAATGGGAAAAATATGAAAAATAGCTGTTTTTTAGGCAACATTTATGGCCCCTGCGACCTTGACCTTGAAGCAAGGTCAAGATGCTATGTATGTTTTTTGGGGCCTTGTCATCATACACCATCTTGCCAAATTTGGTACTGATAGACTGAATAGTGTCCAAGAAATATCCAACGTTAAAGTTTTCCGGACGGACGGACGGACGTCCGGACGTCCGGACGGACGGACGGACGGACGGACGACTCGGGTGAGTACATAGACTCACTTTTGCTTCGCATGTGAGTCAAAAACTATAAAAACCACAAGAATAATATGTTTTAGCATTTTACAACAAAAGTGTAATTTATAACAATCACACACACACAAAACTTACTTGAAAACTTTCAGAACCAACACATTTTTTCCACCAAGTCCGTATTTCACCAAGCAGTGGCCGTTGTCGCACCATGTGCACACAGCCTGACCAGGAATGGATATCTTGGCGATACTGTCGCCAATGAGCTGGCGCCTTTCTTTCTTGTTGATAATGACAGTCACTTCTTCTGACAGCCAGTTGACTTTCCACTTGTTTTTCACACTTTGGTCGTCGATCGTAAGAACTTCCACAGCCGACAAAACAATACGGAATCCAGACGCCATGATGCTACCTTTTTCACCTTCGGCGTTTGGAGATCGGCAGCCAATCAAAACAACCCGCAAACCGCCATCGGTGAATAATTAGGCCTAGGCGATAATCGTCGGAGATCGACAGCCAATCAAACGCGACCCATGATACTGCTATGGGTTCACGCGAGTGCTGGGGTGGGAATGCACTGACTTCAGACGCAGACAGCTTCAGCTGAACGGTTCATACCACCACCCCCCCCCCCTTTTTTTTCTCAATGAATTTGCATCGATCTCAAGAATGGTCTGTGAGCTAAGGAAAATATCGGAATTCCGATAAAATTCGGACCAGTCCCATGTCTGACACATGCGGACACAGGGTGGAGCTCTGTCAGTCAGAGAAAGGTCAAGACAAGGCGACATACACATATTACTGTTACAGCAAATCTTACATCAGTCATCTGCGAACTGGCGCTGTTCGAACACATCTTGTTGAGTACGTATGAAAACAATGTAGCAGTAAAACAGTTCCCCCAAACATTGGCAGCTCATTATCATTCTCCAAACCCTACACGAATCTCATATTTACAATTCACTCATCGACCTTTCAATCCTCGACCTTTTGTCGCACTCGACCTTTTGTTGTCGACCTTTTTCTCACCCTTGACGTTGTGACTCTCAACTAAATTACCACGACCTTTTGTGCCTCGATCTTTTGGCCCTCGAATTTTTTTCTCTCCCCCTCATGACATTAAATTAACTGCAGAAAAACATTTTTAAATCGTTGTTATTGGGGCTTTTTTGTGTGTGTGGTTTTTGTTTTGTGGGGGGTGTGAATGGCATGACAACAATTATTTAATAGCCCCATTTCTGAAGGGCGTTTCCAAAGAAAGAAAGATAATAGGCTACTTATCCGAAAGACAACGAGAACATGCAGGGAGATTTGATGTTTTACCGTTTCTTTGTGATCATAGTCCTCGGTATGCGTCAAGCACAAGTTGCTAGTTGTGGAAAATGTCGAGGTTGACATTCCGCAAGACTCTTTTATGTGGCCTCTCGTACTGTAAATCTCCAGTGTACTGAAAGTTGAAACAGAGACGGTGGTACGTTGGTAAGCATGCATGCGCTATTGAACGTAAAAACATGGATTCAACTCTGTCTGTCTGTCTGCCGGCCTGCATGTCCGTCTGTCCGTCCGTACGTCCGTCTGTCCGTCCGTATGTCGGTCTGTTCGTCTGTCTGTCTGTCTCCCCTTTCTCTCCACTCTCCTCGCTCTGCGTAGGGCTGATAGCCTACTAGAGCAAGCCACCATTCAACGCATCTCTCTAATCTCTCTCGTGTACTCTATCTCACTTTCACTCACACAGGGATCGCGTTTACGCACGATTTTTGCGTATTTGACGCATTTTAAAAGTCGCTGACGCGTTTTTTTCGCCGCGCCGCGTAAGCCATACGCAAAAATATTGTAACTTTTTCTTGTCTTCACGAAGCGCTTTTGCTCTGACTTAATAATCACCCGATCCTGAAACTGACTATAGGGCTCGAGAAGTGACGACACACATGAAATCTGCGCGTCAAAACTAAAGTCCGTTTCTTTTTGCATCGAAGTATCGCAAACGAACGTAACGAGGGTATTACCAGATAATATCTTGTCGGATAATGAAACAGACATTAGCTGCTCTCCCATCTCGCGCTTCCAAAAGGCGGAAAGTGTGTCTAGTCGTATTAGAGCGGGAAACAAACTCGCAAGGCCCGAAGGTTGGAGACAGCAGGGGTGTTATTCGACAGGCGTGCGCGGAGTTCGACAGAAAAACTCGCCGTATTTAGGTAAGGAGTGTCTTTAAGTCTTTCGTGCGTGTTTTGTTTGTGTCTGTACGTGTTTTCGTAGTACGCAAAAATATTGGTCCGTGACGCGTTTTTTTCGTTTCGTTGCGTATGACTTACGCGTTTTTTAAAAAGCTAGCGCGATCCCTGCTCATAATATGTACAGTGGTCGCCGCTTAATAAAGCCACTTCTGGACCGACGAAAAATGGCTTTAATAAGCGGCGGATTTATTAACCGGCGGTCCAGGAATACGTCATTTTCGAAAAAAAATCTTCTCTTTTGTTTACGTCACTCAGTCACTTTCTTTCGTCATTTACACTTGTTTGAATCTAAACAAAACCACACCGTATACCGTGGTTGCACTAGGCAAATCTGTCCGAAGCGGTTGCACCCTTATTTTTCTGTCCGAAGGGAGACACGCGACGTAAGTTTCTGCACAAAATCACCTGTAATTCCTCACAAATGACATATCATCACAAAACTACCGTTTGTACTTTGGCCTAAGGTGTCATAGCATCATATCATCGATTTGTTTCATTGCTTCAATGTGTTTGTGAACGTTGGCCTTCAAGTATTTACACATTTCAAGCGCATTATGTACACATTTTGACTTTCCGCAGTTACTAGGGAAATTCAAGCACATGACAAAGGCTACACGCGATTGTAATGTGATCTATGGTCATTTTTTGACATCTGGGTCAGATGGTATGATTTAAAGTGGTGCAGGAGCGTCATATTTCATGAATCTGTGAAGACATTCAAAGATTTGTCGGTTGCGCATCTCCGAAGTGGCTGGTTGCGCATCTCCGAAGTTTTAGCTTTGTTTTGGTTGCGCACCGCCGAAGCATTTCCTTAGTATTTTGCCTACATTATGCGAAATAAAATTAATAATGTTGATCGTCAGCGCCCGCCCCAATTTTTGGGGCCGCCCGGAGGATTTTTTTTTATTTGTGTGTGTGTGTGATTTTCATGCTCCAAAGTGACATTTTCGCATCTGACAAGGCATGCACATGAATTCAGTGCAATGTTGTGTGTGCGCGTGCGTGTGTGTGTGTGTGTGTGTGTGTGTGTGTGTGTGTGTGTGTGTGTGTTGTGTGTGTGTGTGCATTTTTCCGTGTGAGCATTTGTCCTGTGAGCAATTGTCATACAACCACAAAATGCAACAAAACTTGCTACGGTTAACCGTGGACAATTTGTTATGCGTCTAAGAGGAAAAAGTGTGTTTTGGGGCTTGACCAAACAGGTTTTTAAGGATAACGGGCTTGTGTGGTTTTCTTTTAACAGATTTAGCTTCATAACTTATTGTTAGCAAAACGTCAATATACCTGAGCCTGCCCAGATCGTTTGGCCGTCTGGACAGCCAACCGCTATTAATTTGCTATGCACCTAAGAGCAAAAGTTGGTCTATTTTACCTCTTGAAATAGAATCCTGAAGGGATTTTTAAGAATAGAATTATACAGTAATGATTACGAACAAAGTGTCATTTCTAAACACACTAACACTCTTTCCTTCAGAATCGTGTTTGGTCAAGCCTAATAAACTAATTAGCTATATAAGACTCCTGTAGAGAGAGAAAGACAGAGAGAGAGACAGAGAGAGATGAGAGAGAGAGACAGACAGAGAGAGAGAGAGAGAGAGAGAGAGAGAGAGAGAGAGAGAGAGAGAGAGAGAGAGAGAGAGAGAGAGAAAGAGAGACGGAAGACGTAAGACATTTTATTGATTAAACACACAAGGTTCATTTCAACGGGGTGTGGGGAGGGGGGGGGGGGGTCAGTAATACATGCCGTGTGTTTGTATTTATGGACAATCAACCGGTTTTATCTCTTTCTCTCCAACATATACTCACACGAACGCACGCACGCTCTCACTCTCTCTCTTAAACCTGAAGACATATCCGGCGCATGAATTAACAATATGGGTAGGTGCAACGACAAACAAGTTTACAGTGCTAACATACATTATCGGCTTTCAATCATGCTCTATCGTTCCACGGCACAAACTCTCTCTCTCTCTCTCTCTCTCTCTCTCTCTCTCTCTCTCTCTCTCTCTCTCTCTCTCTCTCTCTCTCTCTCTCTCTCTCTCTCTCTCTCTCTCTCTCTCTCTCTCTCTTTCTAACATACCAACATTTCCAGCGCAAAAATCAACAATTTGAATAGGTACAACAACAACACAAGTGTACTACACCAGCATACATTATTTGCAATCAAACCTGTTCTAACATTCCATGGCACAAACTATGTATAACACATCGCCGTCTCGTTCACCTGTTCCACATTGGGTAACTAGTCCAAAAAACTTTTCCTTTTTTGAAAAACACGATATAAGAATCTGGCCACATGCACCACTGAATCCCCTTTATCTACAGACATAACACGTATAATACTGTTCGCATCTTCACTCTGGGTTTTTTCTCTTAATATTTTGACATCAAGTCTATAATCACAATATCCTTTGCATACAAACAATACATGTTTCTCGTCTTCCACGCCCTCTCTGCATACAGGGCAAATCAAAAGGCCCGGTACAACGTCAGTTCGATAGCGGCATTTGTGAGTGTTTAATGGTGAAATACCAAATCGAAATTGTATGTATGCATCTTAAAAACAGCGGAGCTGAATATGGTCTATATACACTTGAGCGCGAATTTCTTGTTTAAAGAGCGAATAAAATTCAAATCGCTCCGAGTTCATGATGCTGTCGTGCCAGTCTTGCTGGAAGCAATCAAACAATCGTTGTCTGAATACTGCTATAAATCGATTCAAATCGCCTTCACCTTGTTGCAGCCAGACATCTCCAAAGCCGTACATGCATAACATTTCTTTCAAATAATGAGACCATGTTTTCTTGCCATAACCCTGTAAATGTTTCATCATGCCATATGCTTTCCTTGGGAGTCTTTCGCTTGGCAAATGTAACACTCTCAGCCAATACTTAATACAGCGAACCGACGAAGTGACATACCGTGGGTAGCGGCCTAAGTCACCATATACCATCTTATTTGGTGTTTGTCGCCCTACACACAAAAACTTCTTGCATGCAAACAAATAGGCTTTCTCAAGAGCTTCAAACCTTTGGAATCCCCACAGCTCAGATCCATACATTAAGATCGGGAGGACCTGTGCGTCATATTTTTAAAAAAATACGCTTCTAGGTATGTTGCCTAGCCTCCACAAACATCTTAGGATTTGGCCAGTCCTTATCTTTGCCTTTGAGGCCAGATCGCTGACCATTTGCGTCAATGACAATTTTGTGGTGAAATTTAGCCCCAAGTACTTGTAACTGTTCACAACCTCTATGTCCTCGTTTCCGTACTTCCAGGCTTCATTTGCTGCCAAAAATCCTCCTTTTATAAAAACGATTACCTTTGTCTTAACCAGGTTGACTGTCATGGAAAACTTATCCGTAAACTGTTTTAACACATCAATCTCCTGTAGAGAGAGAGAGACAGAGAGAGAGAGACAGAGAGAGACAGAAACAGAGAGAGATGAGAGAGAGAGAGAGAGAGAGAGAGAGAGAGAGAGAGAGAGAGAGAGAGAGAGAGAGAGAGAGAGAGAGAGAGAGAGAGAGAGATATATATATATTGTGTACACCAAATCGGCACAGACAAGCAGATATATGATTTTCCATACGAATTTGGAACATACCCAGAGGCGGACACAAATAGATTCCTGTTTATTTCTTTGAAATATCTTCGGCGGTGTGCAACCGATTGCTTCGGGGGTGTGCAACCAGAAAAACTGAGAGACTTCGGAGATGCGCAACCGACAAATCTTTGAATGTCTTCACAGATTCATGAAATATGACGCTCCTGCACCACTTTAAATCATACCATCTGACCCAGATGTCAAGAAATGACCATAGATCACATTACAATCGTGTGTAGCCTTTCTCATGTGCTTGAATTTCCCTAGTAACTGCGGAAAGTCAAAATTTGCACAAAATGCGCTTGAAATGTGTAAATACTTGAAGGCCAACGTTCACAAACACATTGAAGCAATGAAACAAATCGATGATATGATGCTATGACACCTTAGGCCAAAGTACAAACGGTAGTTTTGTGATGATATGTCATTTGTGAGGAATTACAGGTGATTTTGTGCAGAAACTTACGTCGCGTGTCTCCCTTCGGACAGAAAAATAAGGGTGCAACCGCTTCGGACAGATTTGCCTAGTGCAACCACGGTATACGGTGTGAAAACTTCACGAAGGATGTTGAACTTTTGTTTTAATTTTGTACATGTACGTGTACTTTGATCACTTCGGTACATCAATAATTTCAGGTTTGCTGCACCTTCCCTAGCTCAAGCTGCATGCAGGAAGATCTTTAAATTTCTTGTAAATTTCCAGTTTCTCGTCTGTTGTCAAATCCTGGCGTTTTCTTTTCGGCATGTTTGATTCAATCCCTCTTGTTGCCAATCCGATAGAAAACAGTAAACTGATTTAATTTAGTCATGAACACAACACGCGATCAAAGCTACACAATTTATGAACTCAACACGTGCGGTTTTTATTGACTGACATTCTTTTCTGAACTCGGTTACTTCGTGATACGCGTGAGCGTGGACATAAATAGGCCTATGACTTGAGCGATTACAAGAACAAGATAATGTGAGTTTTAGTCACAAACTACGTGATTTCTCTGATAAAAATGGCTTTAATAAGCGGCGGGTTGGGTTTATTAACCGGCTTCTATATATATATACGACTAGTGTCTGTGTGTGTGTCTGTCTGTGCGCGATGCACGGCCAAAGTTCTCGATGGATCTGCTTCAAATTTGGTGGGCTTATTCAGAGAGACCCCGGACACAACCTCATCGATGAGATATTTCAACACGTGCTCTCAGCGCGCAGCGCTGAACCGATTTTGGTTCCACCTCAGCTATTTTGGTTCCACCTCAGCTACCCGGGCCCCCATACCGACACACCATAGCCGCTACACCACATCACAACGCCAAAGTTCTCGGTGGATCTTTTTCAAATTTGGACACCGTATTCAGCTACACCCCGGACACAATATCATCGATGAGATATTTCAACACGTGCTCTCAGCGCGCAGCGCTGAACTGATTTGGGTTTTTGTGTTCATTTCACCATTATAAGTAACTCTTCCTTATCTTCTCCAGTGTTTGGCGTTTATCTCCCTTCCTTCGTGTGGCTTTCCCGTTTGTAACTTACTATTACTATTTTTAGAATGTCACTGCGCTGTCCACTGCGCTGTCCACAACGCTTCCCATGCACCCGTAAGTTGTTCTTACTGTCAAAGTGAAAAGGTCGAATCAATTTATAGCCACGCGAAAAATACACTCTCACCTATCTCTATATATTTATAGATATAGATATACATATATATATATATATATATACGGCTTCTCTGTGTGTGTGTTTGTGTGTGTGTGTGTGGGCAAAAACCTGTGGATTGTAGAGTTCTGTTTGTGATGGGGTCTAGCGGCTTTTGTCTGTCTGTATGTTCAGGCATTTGAGAAGCCACAACAGATAATAATTATAGGGCTAAGAAATAAGCTCTAAAATTCTCAATCCCGTTTGACAGGACTTCGCCTGCAGAGGTGATTGTGATGAACAACCACGCTGTCTGTCTCTGTCTCGCGATTCACCCCGGCGAAGCCGGGTATTCCTCTAGTTTTCTAATACATAAGGTACTAGATGATTACCCGCTTCGCCGGGTACCGGCGAAGCCGGGAAGAAGTAGAGCCGAATACCAGGCTGCGCCTGGGACCCGGGTGTACGCCGGCTTCACCGGCGTACGAAGGAAAGGAGATAAATGCGCAAAACACTGGAGACCTTCTAAAAATAGTAACGTGCAGTGACCTTCTAAAAATAGTAACGTAGTAACGGGAATATGGATTGACGCCACACGGAGGAAGGGAGATAATCGCGGCTGAAAACACTGGAGAAGATAAGGAAGAGTTACTGATAGTGGATCCAGACCAAAAAAACCAAAATCGGTTCAGCGCGCACAGCGCTGCGCGCTGAGAGCACGTGTTGAAATATCTCATCGACCAGGTTGTGTCCAGGGTGTACCTGAATATGATCACCAAATTTGAAACAGATCCATCGAGAACCTTGGCCGCGCATCGCGCACAGACACACAGACAGACAGACAGACAGACACACAGACACTAGTCGTATATATATATATAATATAGATAGTGATAAATCCGGACCGTCTGAAATCGGCTTTTATAAGCGGCTGGCTCTATTAACCGCGTCCACTGTATACACATGTGCTTTGAAACAAAACTACCCTCCCTCTCTCCCTCTCTCTCGCCGCTTTCACTCTCTTTCTTTTTTTGTCCAATCACGTAAGCACAGACAAGACAAATAAATACCCACGTGTTTGCGAGGAACACAGCAGCAACTCGATCATCAAAAGCAGCCATGTACTTGGGTATCTTATTGCAGTTAATCTGGAGAAAGAGAGTATTGTAGGAATCTTGAATACACTTATCAACAGCGCAAATATTTCAAGGAATAAATGAAAGATAGAGTAGCAGCGTTCGGATCCTCGTTGCAGTTATCTTCGCCGTCGTCGTCGTCGTCGTCAACTTCTCGCTCAATTATTAGGATTGCCTTTATCCTCATCATCAACCTTTCTTTTCATCATAACATCATCAGCTTCGCAATCATCAAAATCCCGCAATGCCAGTAATCTAGTGAAAACAAGTAATAATATTACATGTTTGAACATAACGCCACTCGCCATACCTCCAAGACGTTGAGCAAGCACAGCTCAAGCCCTATACTGTCGTTCACGTCGACACGCAGTTGCCAGACTTTGATCCTCATGTCCGAGCCGCCGGAGACGACAACGCTGTGCGTATTGTACGTGTTCTCTCTGCCTGGCGCTGTCTCGGTCAGTGTCTCCAAACACACCACGCTGCCATGATGAGCCTGTAGCTGCTGCGGCATTGCCAGGCTATCCGAGTCCATCAGCTCGATCTGAGGCCGAGAGACTTAGATTGTAGTGTAAGAGCGGCGGGGAAGATTTAGAACTGAAGAAACTGCTCGATGTATATACGTGTGGTGGTAGGGTACGATGAGCACTCTTCTTAAAACCACTACGTACTCAGGAAAGGAGCCAGGCAGACAGGAACGCTATCACGCACACTTGCACAGACTTTTGCATTGGTTAGCAACATCCCTACACTTGGCCTGGGTGTTCTTTGAGCACAATGAGAATTTGTTTATGAATTAATTTCATAATAGCCAATAATGGCTTTTTAGAAAAACAGTTCATCCACACAAAACTCAAACTTAGCACAGCAAGCAGTCAGGTTCTTGATTTGTTGGTATGCATTCAAGTGGAAGGATGGTCTCATCCCATGTAAAAGCCTGGCCAAGTCTGAGATGGTAAGGCAACAACAACAAAATAGTCTGTTTACGGTATCCCGACCGACCCTATTTTTTCGCGCGACCCTAAGACTTTTTTGTTGGCATTTGGGGAGAAAGGAAAAAAAACTAAAAAAAATAAATAACAAAAAGTCTGTTTTTTGGCAACATAACTGTAAAAAAATGTTTGTTTGGAGAAAAAAAAAATTTGTAAAAAATATCCCGACCTACCGACCCTATTTTTTTTGGCATATGTTACCGTAAACAGACTATTTTTTGTTGGCCTAAGAGGAACTGTTTTCACGGGAAGGAGTGTGCCGTCCATGCAATCGAAACAGTGCACGTCCAGTCCGTTCCCTTGTCCCAAACATTTGTCACTAATTTAGCCCAAGCAGTGGCAATTATTCGTAGACATCATGTCAAGTCTAGCCTACTCAAGTCAGCTTGATCATCTCAAAACATGACAACGTTAACTCTCTTCTGCCAAGGTGAAACAGATAAAAGACAGGTGCTCACCTAGAGGGGATTAAGACAACCCCGTTCTCCCCCCTCCCCCCCCCCCTCCCCCACTAAGAGGCAGTGAAAAAATCTATGTGAAACGACAAGCCATCAAAGCCTAGGCGCATGCACCGACTTTAATGCAGGGGACAGAACTCAGATTTAAACAATGATGTTATCGAACTTGCTTTGGGTCCCAGTTGACTCAAGCATAACATATACAAGCATAACAAACATATACAGTGTATACTAGAACGTGTCGTCGGTGTATCCCCTCTACCGTTAGAATGAATCTTTTGTTATGTATGTTTGATGGTGTATGCTTTTAATTAAGCGTTGCTGACTATGAATGTAGATGTAGATGCTTGTATAACTGTGTTTTAATTTTAAATGTGTCAAGCGCAAAGAGCATAATTGTAAAGTTATGATGTTGCGCTATATAAATGCTCATTTATTATTATTATTATTATTATTATTATTATTAAAGATAAAAACTTCACTTTTTGTTGTTGTAAGGGGGAGGGGAGGGCAAAACTCGTGTTTCCCCCACTTCCAAAGTACACACTAAATGTCAGCTCAATCGACAGAAAAACACGAGAGATAGAGATATGAGTGAGAACAGTAAAGCAAACTGACGAATAGACGGTGTGAATCATATATACCCCCATTTACGGGGGGCAAACGTGACAAACAAAACACGTACCTGACCGTTCTGCAGACCCATCAGAATCACGACTGTGTCGAATGAGCGCTCTTCCGTGCCTACACTCTACGGATAATATTAGCATGGGATCAATCATTGTAGATATGTATAGATATAAAGATAGTATTGGTATGCGTCTACTGTTTTGTTGAACCTAACTATGACGAAGGACATAGAATGATCTTCGCATTTAGCGCACCCCAAACCACAATATCTCTTCCCATCGACGTTGAAAATTATTTGGTGTTGTTACTTTTCCCTCAAGGCAAATCAAACTAGATGGTGTTCTTCCACCAAAACTTTGAATGCATAATACATTTACGTGTTTGGTTTTCAAGTATCATCTGTGTTTCTGCTGCTTGTGTATCACTGTTCTCTGGCGATTACATATATTACAGTGTTACAGAAAAAATAGGCATAACCACTTAACTTAGCAAATATAACCTCAACCCTCTTCATACCCCCCCCCCCCCCAACCCAAATCCCTCTATCTCTCTCTCTCTCTCTCTCTCTCTCTCTCTCTCTCTCTCTCGGGGGGTCAAGGTCGACCACGAATGGCGCAGGAGGGAAAAATTTTCACAGTGCAGACAAGATGGATATTTTTCAAGTTCAAAGTGGCTATATCAAAGTTTGAGTCTCCAGAACTATACAAGTGAAAGTCTAAAGTGATTGTGTGCAGAAATCTACTGAAAATGATCGAGGTAGGACTTTGGAGGGCCAGTATTGGTCGTTTTCATCTGGCTTGTGTGGCAAAACATTTCTTGAACCGGCTTTGTGCTCAGCCCGTGTATGGTGACAGTTCTGAAATCAGTGTCAGCGACGTGTGCATTACTTGGGGATGCCTTGTTTTTCTTGCGAACATCGTGTGCTGCTTCAAGGATGTTGCGGAAAGTGCTTTTAGTGCGCCATTCCCACCCCTGGGAACTGTGACTTATAATTCGTCAACAGTGACTGGCCATTTGTCAGTGCCAAGTGATGACCTTGTACACCTGTCACCGATGGCGGTGACCTTTCCGCACGCACAGCACGCGCCATCTTTGTGCCTGGCAGTGATTGCCTTCGCGATACGACGCTTGAGATTGAGCAATGACGTAGAGGAAAACCCTGGGCCTGCTGTCAGTGGCAGTAGCGAAAGTAGTGGTGGTGGTGCGGAGTCAAATGCAGTGGCAGATAGCATCAAACACTTAGAGCAGTCGTTGCAGCAGAAGCTGGATGTCGTTCTGGCAACCATGCAAACACAGGCGGACTTTCTCAAACGACAAGAAGACATGCTTAGAAAACAAGAGACATTGATGAAGAAATTTGGGGATGAGCAAGAGACAATGAAAAAGTCCCTCAAGAAGAACGAACAGTCGATCTCCAACCTCTCCTCACAACAAGACGATCTGTATCGTGTGGTGACTAGCCTCGAGGCAGAGGTTGACAGGCTGGAGGGGTTTTCCCGTCGCAACAACGTCAAGTTTTTCGGAATACCAGAAGAAGTTGGCGACACCGATGCTGACTGTGTTGTTGCAGTGAAAAACGTTCTTGACACCTACATTCCTCAGAAGCAGTGGGAGCCTGACGTCATCGAGCGAGCGCATCGCCTCGGCAAACCCAACCCCAAGAATCCCAACCCCCGCCCTATCATTGCCAAGTTCCAACGTTGGGGCGATGCGATGCGTCTCATGAAAGACCGTGAGGCACGAAGCGACATGGAGCACGACAACCTGAGAGCGGCCCAAGATCTCACCAGACGGCAGACCCAGAAGCTGAAACAGCTGAGGGAGGAGGGGAAGACGGCCTACTACACAAACGGCAAGCTACGCTTCCATGACAACCCCAGAAACAACGATGATCGCCGTGCTGACAACCGCCGGCCGGGTGGCCCCGGTTTGTTGACAAACACCGACTCGGAGACGCCCCCTGATCACGAGCAGCGTCAACCAATCAGCGAAGTAGAAATAGAGCGTGACGTCAGTGACACTCAGGGTCACAGTCGTGACACTGAAGAAGATTCCGGTCGGAATTCCGGGCAGAGTGACGCCAGAGATAAGCGTGTGACCCGCTCAGCCAATCGGCAGGGCCACAAAGACATGACATTGGGTGGCGATAGTGGAGGTGGTGGGTACTCGGCCTACATTCGCAACGTGCGTGGAACTCCCACCCGTGCAGGAAACAGCGAATAGGGGCGTGGCCAAGGCTATGACAATGCAAACAAACAAGACACACAAGCACATGACAAAAACACACCTGATGTAAATAATGTTGCAACAGCAAATAAGGACAAATTGAATACTTCTTTTTCATTTCTTTGTTGGAATATAAATGGGTTGATTGCCAAGCTAACTGACCCTGATTTTGTTGATTACATAACTTCTTTTGATGTTTGCTTTTTGTCTGAAACCTTTACTTTGCCAAGCTTTGACTTCAGTACCTATTTTAGTGATTTCATTGTTCTTCATTCACCAGGTGTGAAACTGACCAAGATGGGCCATGTTTCTGGTGGAACTGTTATGTTGATTCGTAAATGTCTGTCGGATTTTGTTGAGACTATTGATACCAAGAGTGAAAATGTTTTGTGCGTAAAACTTTCAAAAGAATTGTTTGGTTGTGAGAAAGACATGATGTTTATTGGTCTGTATAATCATCCAGTGGGCAGTGTGTACTATGATAAAAAAGATTATGATTGTACTCTAGAAATGCTAGAACAGTTTATTTTGTCTTTAATGGAAGCTGGCAGGGATGTGTACTATTTACTTGGAGGTGATTTGAACGCCCGAATAGGGGATTGGTGTCTTGAATGTGTTGATGAAGAAGATGACGATGAGGATGGTAATGTTTTTGAAAGAAAATCACAAGATGTTTTGACAAATAACTTTGGTAAAATACTGATTCAGTTTTGCTGCATGTTTCACCTTGTACCTCTGCATGGATTAGTACAACCAGGTTTCGATGATAAATTCACTTTTGTGTCTGAAAGAGGAAATAGTACTATTGATCACTTTTTGTCTTCAGTTGATTTTGTTGAATATGTAAATATGTTTTCTGTTGTCAACCGCATTGAGTCTCATCATATGCCTGTTCGGCTAGATGTGTGTGCTGCCCTAAAAACTGACGCTGATGTAGACAGTGAGAATAAGACTAGTTCAGAGAAACTGACTTGGGATTCCTCCAAAGCTGGGGTATTTTTAGATTTTCTTTCTTCACGTGAAGGTCAAACTGCCATCGATGACGCTGCTGCATGTATTGATGATAACTCTGACGCTGCCTTGACAATGTTTGTAAACACGCTTTTAGAAGCGGGTCGGTGCATGCGACGCACGGTGTTTTTTGGAGGCCGTCAGCGTCGTACGAGCCGATGGTTTGACACAGAGTGTAGGGAGGGAAAACGTGAAGTTAATAGATTACTTAGTCGGTACTCTCGCACTAGAAAGGTTGAGGATAAACTACAGTATTTGCAAAAAAGATCTGAATATCAAAATATGATAAAAGAGAAAAAGAAAGCACATAGAAAATCAGTACAAGATTCTTTACTAGAAAACAGAAAAAATCCTTCCATGTTCTGGTCAACGGTAAAGCGGTCTCGCCCAAGGGAGAGAAACCGTGCTACTATAAATATCGATGTCTGGAAAGATCACTTTGAAAACATTTTGGGACAGCACACAGCTTCAACGCCTGAACAAAACGAAAATGTAATAAATGAAGAAAGTGAGGAAGATGTACATATTTATGAATTGGATGAACAAATTTCGTTAGCTGAGGTAAAACAAGCCATTCGAAAATTAAAAGCAGGGAAAGCTTCTGGTATTGATGAAATACCAGCAGAATTTCTAAAAGCAGCTGAGGATATTGTTGCCCCTTTTCTCACTAAGTTCTTTAACCGTGTTTATGACACTGGTGTGTTTCCTAAACAATGGAGTCAGTCCGTGATAGTTCCTTTACTGAAAAAGGGTGATGTAAATAATCCTGGAAATTATAGGGGCATTTCCCTCCTGAGTACTATTAGTAAAGTTTTTACTTCCATCCTAAATAGGCGTCTGTATAAATGGGCAGAGAGTGAACACAAGATATGTGAAGAACAAGCTGGTGTTGTTCATGAAAAAGCTTTTCTGCGTGCGTTTAGACAGCGTTTGATTGACTGCTATAAGCAGGAATGGTTTGGTAAGATAATGGAAAGTGATAGATTTTCAACGTATAGTTCGTTCAAGTCTTTATTGCAGCCGGAAAAATACCTAACAGATATCACACTTACTAAATTTAGAAACATTTTTGTCAAACTACGCCTAGGTATTATTGACCTGAATGGAAACAAACGCTATAGTGCTGTACCAAACACGTGCCCGTTTTGTCCTGCTGTGGAAAACGAAATACATTTTCTGCTACATTGCCCAAAATACCAGGATCTACGTGTAAAATATATTTTGAAATATTTCACTGACAATGTACATGTACCACCCTTGATTTTTCTGCTACAAAATGAGAGTATATACATTAATAGAGCTGTAGCCATGTATTGTTATTATGCCATGAAAACACGTGATGAAGAAATTTCAAACAGGCAATTGTTGCTATGACTGATACTTTGAGACAAAATTTGTAAATTTTCGTGCCACGATATATATTTCTCTTGTTTCTGTACAACCATGAAATTTTGTTGTGGATTTTTATTCCTATTTTTTCCTGTGTCTTTTGTAAACCCCCATGCGTATATGCCGGTGGCCTCGCATTAAATTTCCTGAGTTCCTGAGTTCCTGAGTTCTCTCTCTCTCTCTCTCTATATATATATATATATATATATATATATATATATATATCAAAATTAAATCAAAGTGTTTCCCTTCACAGATATCCTCTTGGGATTGTCAGATGAGGGTAGTCTCCCATGCCAACAGAAGCTACCATTCAGAGAATGGTTTGCTTCTTAGTTGGATACCATGGGTTGACAACTCTCGCCATCAGTACCACCTGACCACTGATGAGACACAATAGTGTCGAAACACGTGTCTGGTCTAGGTACAAATACAATGGTCCTCCTCAGGACTAGATTACCTTGCGATACGTCCCCCACAAAGGGACTTTGCTCTGTAAATCTCGGTCCCCCTTGAGGAGGGTCTGATGCTCCCAATAGGCTGTCTGTGAAGGGATACTTATATCTCTCTCTATCTCTGCTAAGAGATTTTAACAAATCTCGGAAGAAAGTCTCTGCTGACTTTCAATTGTTTCTTTCACAATTTCTGATGTTTTATAATGTGGTCACCGTGAAAGTTGCATCGCCTTTAAAGCGATCCAATTGAATAAAGCAGAAAACTTCTTCTTTACCAAGTCCTGTGTTGAACAGCAGTGAAAAGTTGACCGCTTTTCCTGTTTAACCTTTTCAAAATTAGATCTAACTTGTTCGCGTATCCATTTCTGGATCTGCAGGCTGGTACAGAGTTACCTCCCTTTAGGCTTTTTCAAATTTCCCTTGTTTTAACCTAATTTCTTGGTTAAAACTTGTCTAAATTTCTAAATTCTTTCTTAATAAATATCAATTCTACACTTTGGCCTTAAATCAAAGTGTTTCCCTTCACAGATATCCTCTTGGGGTTGTCAGATGAGGGTAGTCTCCCATGCCAACAGAAGCTACCATTCAGAGAATGGTTTGCTTCTTAGTTGGATACCATGGGTTGACAACTCTCGCCATCAGTACCACCTGACCACTGATGAGACACAATAGTGTCGAAACACGTGTCTGGTCTAGGTACAAATACAATGGTCCTCCTCAGGACTAGATTACCTTGCGATACGTCCCCCACAAAGGGACTTTGCTCTGTAAATCTCGGTCCCCCTTGAGGAGGGTCTGATGCTCCCAATAGGCTGTCTGTGAAGGGATACTTATATCTCTCTCTATCTCTGCTAAGAGATTTTAACAAATCTCGGAAGAAAGTCTCTGCTGACTTTCAATTGTTTCTTTCACAATTTCTGATGTTTTATATATATATATATATATATATGTGTGTGAACATATGGAGCTTCCTTCGGTTGTGTGTCAGTAACGAGCCGTGAAGCAAAACTGTTTTGAAGTGACTAGATATATACAGACTTTCCTCAAATCGAAAACTGACTGACTTGAAGTGATTCACGATACGGACTCTCCTCTTGAGACTAAAAGAGTATGAGTGAACGGGCGTAAAGCTCTATAGCTTTGAGTGACAAGGCATATCTTCTGCGCCTTCTTGCAACAAGGACTTATTTTTTTTTTTTTTTACAGTAGATATTGCTGAATACGCTTATCTTTTTTAACAGTAGATATTGCTGACTACGCTGATCTTGATTTGCAAAGAACACTCTGCAGGTTCAACATTGTTTTGGTAACAGACTTTTGTAGGCAATAAGTATGCCCAAGGAAAGTGCGTTATCTGATCTCCGCCTTGCTCACTTGAATGTGTATCACTTGCGTAACAAAACCGCGGACATATGTGTACTGTTGAATCAGGGCAAACAACCGTTACATATATTAGGCATAAGCGAGACGAGACTTGATTCGAATGTTTCTGATGACTTTCTGAATGTACCCCATTACTCTATATTCAGGCGTGACAGTGTGAGACCGCAGCAAACTGGCCTCGCCGCCTATGTACACGAATCGTTAGTTAATTACACTCACCGTAGACCTGATTTGGAAGCTGAGAATGTTGAGTGCCTGTGGCTTGAAATCAAAATTAATAAGTCTACCCCTCTGCTCGTGGGTTTCCTGTATAGGAACCCTGCTGCATTGTCAAACTGGACAGATGATTTTATCAACCTAATGGACAGTATCAAGAGCCAAAATAAGCCTATATTAATATTAGGCGACTTCAATATCGATTTGCATAAACCCCAGACAGCTTGGTGCACAACTTTGTCCCTCTTTGGCCTTCAACAACTAGTTGAAACGTCAACAAGAATAACTGCATCAACAGCGACATTAATTGACCATATATACACGGATAACAAAACAATGGTTTCGAATGTTAATGTGGTTAATTCTGGCATTAGTGATCATTACGTGACTTGCTGCTCATGGAACTATATAATCCCAAAATGTCATAAAAAAGGACACACAACCATCGAATATCGGAGCTTTAAAAAATTTCACGAGTCTAAGTTTTTCATGGACTTATCTTCAGCTCCGTTCCATGATGTGTTTAATTGTACTGAGGCTGAGGAGGCGCTTAATTGTTTCTCACGTATACTCTACCCGATTGTTGACAAACATGCCCCTCTGAGGCAACACCGAGTAAAATCCCCTACATTACCACCATGGCTTACTCCTGAGATTGTAGAAGCTATGGCACTACGTGATTTTTTTAAGGAAAATCAAAGGAAATCAGAATTTAAAGCACAACGCAATAGAGTTACCGAGTTAGTACGCCAGGCAAAAAGTAATCATTTTCATAAATTGGTTGAAGACAAAAAGGATGTTGCGACGCTTTGGCAAGCCATAAATGAAGTGTTAGGTAAATCCCAGAGACGAAATAGCAGATTAAATAGCGCCATTTCTCCTGACAAATTCAATGAGCACTTTCTGTGTTTGGCTGATCGATTGAAACAATCTAAAAATGTAAATGAAGAAGTCGAGGGTGGGGACACCCTGTTGTTTAGACTAAAATAATTTTGTAGTCATAAATTGAAATCACAAGATTCATTCTCTATCCCAACTATTGCCGTACATGAAGTTGGAAAATTTATAGAAAACCTTCAGAATAATAAATCCATGGGGCCTGACAAAATCCCCCCGTCGTTGCTTAAATTAGCCCTTCCGTACATAGTGGAATCCCTAACGTATGTGTATAATCTTTGCATTGAACAAAATATTTTTCCTGATGCATTTAAAACGGCAAAGGTCGTTCCACTTCCTAAAAATAAAGATGTGTCTGACCCTAATAACTTCAGGCCAATTTCATTGCTTCCTATTTTATCAAAGCCTTTAGAGAAGCACATCCAGAAGAATCTCCTGAACTACATGGAAAGGTACAAATTATTTCACAACTTTCAATCTGGGTTTCGTCCGAAACATTCCTGTAGTACAGCTCTTTCATCACTATGTGATAACTGGCTATCGGCAATTAATCGTTCGGATATATCAGGGGCTGTATTTCTTGATTTTAAGAAAGCTTTTGATCTTGTAGATCACACATTACTTTTACATAAACTCGCATTGTACGTGAACAATCCCGCAACGTGTTCATTCTTTAAATCATATCTTGTCAACAGAACACAGTATGTTTCTATCAACGGTAAAACATCTCCCAAAGGATGTTTAAAGAGTGGAGTCCCCCAGGGGTCAGTTTTAGGGCCTATCTTGTTTTGTGTATTCATTAATGACCTCCCCCTTCATATATCTAATTCCAAAGTTAAAACGGAATTTTTTGCAGATGATTCGACGCTTCACACAAGCTGTAGGACTGTTCAAGAAATTGAAATTTCCTTACAGTCTAGTCTGAATGAAGTCAATAGTTGGTGTAACCAGAATTGTATGATAGTGCACCCAGGAAAGACAAAAAGCATGATTATTACAACAAGACAAAAACACCAGTCACGACCTCTTAAGTTAAATCTTTCTCTGGAATCACAA
This sequence comes from Littorina saxatilis, assembly GCF_037325665.1. Classification (NCBI taxonomy): domain Eukaryota; kingdom Metazoa; phylum Mollusca; class Gastropoda; order Littorinimorpha; family Littorinidae; genus Littorina; species Littorina saxatilis. Next base: position 47,688,627 of record NC_090246.1, read on the forward strand.
CCTGTTCAGCAGGTAACGGAACATCGTGTTTTGGGTGTGATAGTCGATCAAGAATTAAAATGGCAATCTCATGTACATTATATTTGTCAAAAAGTATCCAAGAATTTGTTTCTGCTATCAAAGTTAAAGCAATATGTCGATATCGCAACACTAAAACTATTTTATCATGCCCACATCTTATCCCATATTAATTACGCATCAACTCTTTGGGATGGCGTCTCTGATATTCACATGAAAAAATTAAACTCTCTACATCGTCGGGCAGCTAAAATCATGGTAAATGGTCCACAATTATCAGCTGATTTGATCTAAAAGAATCTAAACTACCTGCTGCTAGTTAAACAGTTACAGTTTAATAAGACTGTAATGATGTATAAAGTATATCATGGCGAAGTGCCCATCTATATTCAGGACCTATTTCACAGAGTCACCGAAAGGTACGGGTCTATCAATTTTCTACCACCAATACCCAGGATTGATTTGTTCAAAAGTAGTCAAGCCTTCTCTGGCGCTATGGTGTGGAACTCCATTCCGTCTGTAATAAGATCATTAACCTCACTAAAGAGTTTTAAACAAGCTCTGCATAATCATTTTATGTCTACCTAGATGGCTATACTAGTCTTAACACGTGCAAGTAGCTGTCAACAATTGGCAAAGCTTTATGAATTACACAAATATGTTCTTTATTATATGTATTATGTGGAATTTATGTTGCGATTTTCCATCATCACTTCATCATCATCATCATCATCATCATCATCATCATCATCATCATCATCATCATCATCATCATTATCATTTACACCATATAATCATTATTAGCATTAGTGTAAACGTTGGTATCGTGTGAATTTTACCGTCGATCACTTTCCATGTGTTAACATGTTGCATGTTTCGCTTTCGATTTGTATGTTGCTTACTTTGCCATTTTATTGTTTATGTTTATTTGCTTGTTTGCTTACTTGTCGATTGTTTGCTGGTTCGTTCGTTTACTTTGTGTATTTGTCATGTTGCTTTACTTGTTTATCATTTATTAGATATTTGTATTAGAAGTAAGGACCGGTTGTAAGAAAAGGCGTCGCCTTAAACCTCTATCCTTGAAAAATAAAGTTCCATCATCATCATCATCATCTCTCTCTCTCTCTCTCTCTCTCTCTCTCTCTCTCTCTCTCTCTCTCTCTCTCTCTCTCTCTCTCTCTCTCTCTCTCTCTCTCTCTCTCTCTCTCTCTTGTTTTTCATTGGTGTAGTGGATCGTCACAAAGGACAAAACAGATGTTTCAAATGTCAGTATGTAAACCGATCGTGTACCAAGAATACGTCGAGAAGGCAGTTGACAACTTCATCCGGGGTTCTTTCTGGCAATTGATCAACGGCTCGAAACGGATTCTTGGCACAGCTTAGCGTTAGAACTGCAACACACCCAAAACAGACGTCCAAAGGGGGAAGACTTTGAGCACAGACTTTACGACTGCAACATTTTCTCGATCGTCTTGTTAAAGTAACCTGCCTCCCGGTGTCGACCAAATTTAAAGCATCCTTCCAATTGGACACATGTACGCCACAAATTACATTGTTTTGTTGCAGATTTAATTTCGTATTAATGTGTGTGTGTGTGTGTGTGTGTGTGTGTGTGTGTGTGTGTGTGTGTGTGTGTGTGTGTGTGTGTGTGTGTGTGTGTGTGTGTGATTGTGCCAGTGTGTGTGCGCGTGCGTGCGTGCGAATGTGTGTGTGTGTGTGTGTGTATGTGTGTTTGCGAACATATGTTACAGTACTACCTGGCAAACCAATACTATCTGGATAGCAGTGAACAAGTAAGGACAGTGACTTCTCCCTGAACGAAACTTCTTTTGCCTTTGCGAGCAGTTTTAAAGCGTCCCGTACACAGGTCTAACATTGTAGCCGTCGCGAGATGCTCAAGCAATGATGCTATAAACATTTTTTTTTTAAAGGTTATGAGCGAAGCTCTCACGGCGAATACACACACGCACGGCCCCTGTACTGGCTGGTAGCGTGTAGTCTTTCACCCACACTGACACAGTTGTTAAGTCAATATCGCTATCCAGCTTTTCTTTTTTTTTGGGGGGGGGGTTTGACTCACTCTCTCTCCACCCCCCTCCATCTCTCTCTCTCTCTCTCTCTTCCTCTCTATTCCTCTCTCTCTCTCTCTCTTTATCTCTCTCTCTCTCTTTAAATATCTCTCTCTTTTCCTCCCTCTTTCTCTCTCTCTGTCTCTCGCTCGCTCTCTTCCTCCCTCTTCCTCCCTCTTTTTTCTCTCTCTCTCTCTCTATCTTTCTCTTTCTCTCTTTATCTCTCTCTCTCTCTCTTTCTCTTTATATCTCTCTCTCACTTCCTCCCTCTTTCTCTCTGTCTGTCTGTCTGTCTCTCTCTCTCTCTCTCTCTCTCTCTCTCTCTCTCTCTCTCTCTCTCTCAGTCTTTTATGTGAGCGCGCGTGTCAACTGCAGACATCATGTTTATTTGAAGAAAACGCCGCAATGTCCTGCTGCTTCAAATCTCAGACACTCACGACAAAAGCCTCTCACTTTTAAACTGTCTGTTTAAAATCTGTTTTTTAACAGAAACAAAAAATCCACATTGATACAAGAATGGAAAATGGTGAAAAATCTAAGTCAAGCGGATAGGAAACCGGTGATAAATTATGTAAACTATGTAATACGACTGTAATGCAGTTTGATGTCAAGTACATCTAACACAAATTAAGTAAACATTTACTGCAAGAACATCTGATACCTGGCAAATGCTTGTCACTTGTGTCTGTAATACGACATTGGCCAGTAGAAGAAAAATCAACCGGACAGAATGAACAGAACGAAACTAACGAAAAAACGACTATGTAACACGGTCTTTAGTATTAAGCAGGATGTTATAAGTCGGTCAAGGTTATAATGAGTCAGAGCTACAGCTGCACCGTCCTTACTCCGGGTTCGCCAGTTATTATTACGCTTTCAAGTTTCTCTTTGTGGGATGCTTCTCTCTCTCTCTCTCTCTCTCTCTCTCTCTCTCTCTCTCTCTCTCTCTCTCTCTCTCTCTCTCCCTCTCCCTCTCTCTCTTTATCTGTACTCTGTGTGTGTGTGTGTGTGTGTGTGTGTTGGGGGGTGGGGGCTGGTGGAGGGGGGGGGGGGGGGAGGAAAAACGAAACTAGATCACTACAATGCAACACATTCAATGAATGATAGTTTGCCACAATTGCATATAATTATGTGTATACCGGCTCACATTCTTCTCGTCACAGTCCTCTTTGTCTGCCGCAAGTCCTCTTTCGCCACAACACGCCACATGCAGGGCACAGATGAAAAATAGCGACACGTGCATTTTGCACTTCATGACGCGCGCGTAAAAGGGGAATCCCCGGGAGTTCCCATTGTTTGAGAAAATTATATAAAAATGAAAATGTAACGAAACGCGAAAATGTGGCAGTTTGTCAGTAGGCTTGATATTTATCACTCGTATCATAGGAGTATTTGAAGTGTCTTCCACAAGCAGCGAAAGTGCAGAAATGGCTATTTTGACCCATTTGACCAGATAGTACTGGCCAACCAGGTAGTACTGTAACATACGTACGTGCGTGCGTGCGTGCGTGAGTGTGTGTGTGTTTATGTGTATGCGTATGCGTGTGTGTGTATGCGTGCGCACGTGCGTGTGGGCGTGGGTGCGAACATGCAGCTGCGTGTACATGCATGCGTGAATTCGTGTGTATACCTCTCTCTTGTCAGTCTCTCAGCCGTTGTCTATCTGTGCATATGTTCGGTCTTTCGTGACCATGCTACTCTACCTCGTTTTCTGTGTACATTGTGCAACTTACCGCCACCTGAGGGCAGGATCAGGTGCAACCTCTGTCGCAGCACGTCATACACGTACTTTTCAATCACCTGTAGGCCAGACATAAATCCATCAATCAATCAATCAACCGACTGATTACTACATCATTTTATTAACTGATGAAATAAAAAAAGAAAGAAGGAAAGAAAAAAATATAAAAAAATAAAAAAATATTTAATTCATTAATCATTTATTGATTGATTTATTGATTACCTGATTGATTGTGTTAGGAAACGCTACCGTTGCTGAGCTTTGGTTCAGTTTTGTGTGTTGCATGTAGTTGACTTATTTTTACTTTGTGGGAAAGTACCGATATTATATTTTGTAAACACAATATTTATGCTTGGACGAGAATGCAGGTGAACTTTCTAGTCCTGTCAAAACAAGTTGTTTACCATGCTGATTTAGTGTGAGTTCGTGGCGTTCGTTCGGATTAAGTGCGTCGGCGCTTTTTGATGTACGTCATAAGAGAATGTCGCTAGTTTAGTCCATGCACGGCTCGTATAATGTAGTTGTATCGTGTTCGGTCTGGAATATTCTCGAGATTGAGTATTTACTATATATGCCAGCGCGATTTGAATGTTAAGAAAGCTTCTATTTGAGTTCTGCTACATTGTGCAGTTGTATGTATTGAATGCTGAATAAATCCTCGAACTCAATTTGACGAGTTGTTTTCTGTTGCTGCGAAGACGGGCGACGTAGAATAAAAGAACACAACTATACGACGTTTGAGAACTTGTGGCAATCTCAAGTGTCGTGTAACAATTGGGGGCCAAGCCAAGGATCTACGTTTAACGCCAAGGGTTTTCCAGCAACAAGGACCAGTGTCAAGACAGTCACAGGAGGTAGCCATCAATCGGGTGTATCCTGAGGGATCAGTATTAGAAGACTACATTCGTCTACGTTCGTGGCTGTGAAAGAATACAGACGAACGCACCGGAAAAGACCAGAATGGCTGAATTCTGGGCAAAAGGAGTTGAACTGGGACTGAAAGGCAAGCAGCTGACGGAGTTCGTCGAGTCCCAGACACAACTGCTAGCGCAGCGTGAAGAAAGACAAGCGCAGCGTGAGCGTGAAGAAAGACAAGCGCAGCGAGAAGAAAAAGAAAGACAAGCGCAGCGTGAGCGGGAAGAAAGACAAGCGCAGCGTGAGCGTGAAGAAAGACGAGCGCAGCGTGAAGAAAGAGAAAGAGAAGCACAGCGTGAAGAAAGACAAGCGCAGCGTGAAGAAAAGCAAATGGAGCTGAAACGCTTAGAGCTCCAGATAGAAATGGAGACCAAGCGCTTAGAGCTTCAGACAGAAATGGTGCGTGTTCAAACTGAGCACGAGGCACCACGCCAAAGAGATAACCAGCAGCAAATGCTACACAGGGCACCGAAACTTCCAGCATTCGCTGACGGGAAGGACCAGATCGACTGCTACCTTGCAAGATTCGAGAGGTTCGCTGAGAGTGCTAGATGGCAGCGCGACGACTGGGCGATTCAACTCAGCGCACATTTGACTGGGGCAGCACTTGAGGTCTACACTAGACTCTCAAATGATGACGCCAGAGACTATGATGTACTGAAGGAAGCTCTGTTGCGTTGCTACAACTTCACTGAAAGGGGCTACCGTCAACGCTTCCGCGAATGCCAGCCATTGTCTGGAGAGACACCGAGCCAGTTTGTGGAGCGCCTGTCGTCATACCTGCAGAAGTGGGTGGAGTTATCAGGTGAAGAGCAGTCATACGAGAGTCTGCGGGACTTGATCGTGAAGGAGCAGTTCCTTAATGCATGCCCGAAGGACCTGGCGACCCGCTTGGAAGAGCAAAAACTGCGGGGTTTGAAGGACATTACTGATGCTGCTGAGCGTTATCTCATTGCTCATGGAAGGACCCTGGGGACGTCAAAGTCATCAAAACCTTTCCAGAAGAGCGGGAACCAGGGAAACCAACCTGCCAAGGGACAAACTGAGTCCGCACCATCATCCAATGAAGGGCAGAACATAACGTGTTTCCATTGCAATGCCAAGGGCCACCGAGTCGCCAACTGTCCCCAAAAGAAAAATAACGGACATGTCAATGACAAAGCGCAAGAACATCGACGGAGATATTACGACAACAAGAGGCAAACGAGTGGCTCGAACCAACAAGTATGTGCGAGCAGCGTCATACTTCCAAGGGCTGCCGAGCAAGTGGCTACACCATCGGACGTGGAAGAATGTATATCTGATGGCCAGCTTCTACTCGCCAATGGCAGGTCAATCTCTGTCGTCGCCAGCGCAGCTGTGTCAGTGTCGAACATGCCCGTGTCGAAGGGATTTGTTGAGAAGCAGGAAGTGACTGTTCTCAGAGATTCGGGCTGCAATGGAGTCATTGTCAAAGAGGATCTGGTGCCAACAGAGAAGTTCACTGGTGATTTCAAGTGGACGCTCATGGCTGACAGCAAATGCGTGAAGGCACCAGTGGTAAAAATCCAGATCGATACTCCATACTTCACCGGAGAAGTTGAGGCCGTCTGCCTGAAGAAGCCCTTGTACGATCTATTAATTGGGAACATTGGGGGTGCGAGACGTCCTGATGACCCTGATGTCGAATGGAGAATGGGCGCAGCTCAGCCTGCTGTTGAGGAGGAAGACCCGCTGCCATTCGCGAATGAAGATATCAGCGAACTGTTACGAGATGACAGAGCAACTGTGCATCACCGCGACCAGCCGCAGGTTGTAAGCGCTGTGACGACCAGAGCCCAGGCGAAGAAGGACAAAACAACTACGCCACTCAGGGTCACCAACAGTTCTGCAACTGCTGTCGTGGACAGGAATCGGCTGATTCAGCTACAGGAAGCTGATTTGACCTTGACAAAGTACAGGAGTCGTCCTGTCAAGGAGATGACTAAGGGCGAAGGCACTGTGCACTTTGAAGTAAAGGCCAAGATCCTGTACAGAGTGTTCCAGCACCCGAGAGTCAACGGTGGGAAGCCATTACGTCAAGTTCTGGTGCCTCAACCACTTAGGCGCCAGGTGATGGAGGTGGCCCACGACTCTATTATGGGAGGTCACCTGGGTGTCAAGAAGACATCGGACAGAATCCAGGCTGCGTTTTACTGGCCAGGACTGCATGCAGATGTGACTCGATTCTGCCGATCGTGCGATATTTGCCAGAAAACCATACCTCGAGGAAGGGTCCCGAAAGTGCCGTTGCAGAAGATGCCTTTGATCGACCGACCTTTCAAGAGGGTGGCCATTGACCTCATCGGCGAGATCAAACCGCCAAGTGAAGCGGGTCATCGTTGGGTACTGACCCTGGTAGACTATGCAACCAGGTACCCAGAAGCCGTGCCTCTGAAGAAAATTGACACCGAGACTGTTGCCGAGGCACTTGTGGACATTTTCAGCAGAATTGGGGTTCCTGAAGAGATCCTCACAGACCTGGGGACACAGTTTGTCTCTGAATGCATGGAAGAGGTCAACAGGCTGCTGAGCATTCGTCACTTGACTACGACACCCTATCACCCGATGTGCAATGGGCTGGTCGAAAAATTCAATGCGACGCTGAAGTCCACGCTGAAGAAACTATGCAGTGAGCAGCCAAGGCAGTGGCATCGTTACATCAATGCCTTGCTGTTTGCATACAGGGAGGTGCCACAAGAGTCCACTGGATTCTCCCCGTTCGAGCTGATGTACGGGCGGACCGTGAGAGGCCCGATGCAGATACTAAAGGAATTGTGGACGAAAGATGTGGACACACCTGAAGTGAAGAACAGTTACCAGTACGTGTTCGAGTTGCGAGAGAAACTGGAGGAGACTCTCGAGATTGCGAGAGAAAACTTGAGAAAGTCTCAGGATAGCGGAAAGCACTACTACGACCGCAAAGCCGTAAACAGGAAGTTTACACCAGGTAACAAAGTGCTGATACTGCTTCCCACTGATCACAACAAACTACTGATGCAGTGGAAAGGCCCATACGAGGTTGAGGCCGTGGTAGGGATCAACGACTACAAGGTGAATGTCGGCAAGAAGTCCAAGATCTACCACGCTAACCTCCTGAAACTGTATGTGGAGAGACCTCCGGAAGCAGTACAGGTCGCAGCAAGTGTGGAAGAACCAGCCGAACTAGACGAGTTCGACGGAGAGGAACTACTGGAGTTGGGAGACCTCCACAAGAAAGAGGGAGTGGATGACGTCAAGTTAGGACCTGACCTGACGGAAGACCAGCAGAAGGAGCTGCATGATTTTATGGGCGACTTCACCCATAGGTTCTCTGATGTTCCAGGCTCTACGTCATTGGTCGAACATGAAGTCCACCTCACATCTGACGTTCCTGTTCGCTCAAAACCATACCCTATCCCGTTTCAGGCTCGGGAATCCTTGAAGAAGGACATTGACAGCATGTTGAAGATGGGGGTCATCCGTGAGTCATCATCCCCTTACTCATCTCCCGTTGTTGTGGTCAAGAAGAAAGACGGCACAAACAGGGTATGCATTGACTTTAGGAAAGTGAATAAGATCACCGTGTTTGACCCTGAACCAATGCCGACGGCAACTGATCTATTCCGACAGTTGACTGGCAGTAAGATCTTCTCAAAGATCGATCTCAGCAAGGGATATTGGCAGATTCCTGTGCGCGAAGAGGACATACCAAAGACCGCCTTTGCAACTCCAGACGGAACGTATGAGTGCCTGCGGATGCCTTTTGGCATGGTGAACAGTGGTGCTACCCTGAAGAGGGGAATGCGAAAAATGCTCAAAGGAATGAAGAATGTTGTGTACTACTGGGATGATCTGCTAGTCCACACGGAGACCTTTGAGGAGCATCTGGAGACTTTGAGGGAACTGTTTTCCCGCCTGACAAAAGCCAATCTGACCGTGAGACCCAGCAAGTGCATTTTGGGGACCGACAACGTTGACTTCATAGGTCATTCACTGAAGGAAGGTCAAAAGGGGCTTTTGTTGGAAAACGTCACCAAGATCCTCAATGCGCCACGTCCTGAAACCAAGTAGCAGGTGCGATCCTTCCTTGGATTGGCTGGGTACTACAGAGAGTTCATTCCAAACTTCGCCGCCATAACGGCGCCTTTGTCGGACATGACCCGAAAAGGATGCCCCAACCGAATACTCTGGGGACCAGCTCAGGAGAAGGCATACCAGACCGTGCGCGACCTGATGTCACGAGACCCGGTGCTACGCCTTCCTGATACTGCCAAAGAGTTCATCTTGCGTACAGACGCATCGGACGAAGGGATCGGCGCCATGCTGATGCAAGAGCATGGAGGTAAACTGTTTCCGGTCAGCTATGCCAGCAAGAAGCTGTCAGGAGCCGAGAAGAACTACTCGACCATGGAGAAAGAGTGTTTAGCCATCGTGTGGGGAATCAAGAAATTTGAACTCTACCTCCAAGGGGTGAAATTCGTGCTTCAGACTGATCACAAACCCCTCACCTACCTGAACTCTGCGAAGTTTGTGAATAATCGTATCATGAGGTGGGTGATGTACTTGCAGAACTTTGATATGCGAGTGGAATCGATCAAAGGTTCAGACAATGTTGGAGCAGATTTTCTCAGCCGAGTATGTGAGTAAAACTGTGTTCATTCTCCAACAGACTAATGTACATACCTGGATTTCAATCTGTATATGTATACATAGTATGTGTACAGGTAGCGTTTCAATGATTGAAAGAAATTAGGTAAATTTCTTCTGGTGTTGGGGGTAATGTTAGGAAACGCTACCGTTGCTGAGCTTTGGTTCAGTTTTGTGTGTTGCATGTAGTTGACTTATTTTTACTTTGTGGGAAAGTACCGATATTATATTTTGTAAACACAATATTTATGCTTGGACGAGAATGCAGGTGAACTTTCTAGTCCTGTCAAAACAAGTTGTTTACCATGCTGATTTAGTGTGAGTTCGTGGCGTTCGTTCGGATTAAGTGCGTCGGCGCTTTTTGATGTACGTCATAAGAGAATGTCGCTAGTTTAGTCCATGCACGGCTCGTATAATGTAGTTGTATCGTGTTCGGTCTGGAATATTCTCGAGATTGAGTATTTACTATATATGCCAGCGCGATTTGAATGTTAAGAAAGCTTCTATTTGAGTTCTGCTACATTGTGCAGTTGTATGTATTGAATGCTGAATAAATCCTCGAACTCAATTTGACGAGTTGTTTTCTGTTGCTGCGAAGACGGGCGACGTAGAATAAAAGAACACAACTATACGACGTTTGAGAACTTGTGGCAATCTCAAGTGTCGTGTAACAGATTGATTGATTGATTTGAAAACTGAAGTGTTCTAGTCTTCGCAAGTCAGAAGCACATGGTATATCCTTAAATTAACACCGCAAGATTTGTCTCTGAAGAATAATACAAAATATGCAGGGTTCAGGTAAGTTACGAGGCTTTATAGTGGAAAGGCGAATTGTTTTGTGTAAGCACACAGTATACGTTCAGTGTTCAGGGCCGGACTACCGGGGGGGTTATGGGGGTTGCGCAACCCCCCCCCTAGCCTAAACATGTACCTTACTTATTTAATTTTTTTTTATTATTGCTTATTTTATGCCGTTTCATGCAAGGAGCGACCATTTTCCTATCTCAGAATATGACCTACCCGTCAGCTTCAGGGGGCTTCGCCCCCTGACCCCCACAACGAGGGGGGGGGGGGTTCTAGGGTTTCTGGACCCCCCCCCCCAGCCAAAAAATAAAAATATTGAATGAGGTATGCATTTCTTTATTTTACATTGAGTTTCAATTTTTGGGGTATTAATCAGTGACAAAATCTGCTGCCTGAAACTGGTAATGATCATCCTCAGAATGCACCAGATTGCACCATTTTGCATCCTTTTTTTCAAAATTTTCCGGGGGGGCATGCCCCCGGACCCCCCTAGCAAGCTAGGCGCTTTGCGCCGTCGGCTCGGCGCTTTGCGCCTTCACACCCATATCTTCACAATATACTTTTGAAAAAAACCAGTCATAAAATGAACTGATCCGCCCATGCCGCCGGGG
>NC_090246.1:47704431-47721210 GCF_037325665.1 Littorina saxatilis
CATGCGTCACGTGCAGAGCTCACTTGTGGCAATGGACGAAAGGTCGACGACCAGATAAACATTTTCTGCAGTTTGGTGGATATCCTTGTAGCCATATAACTAAATTAACCAAATATTATAAGCTATGCGTTTCTTTTTTTGAACAGTATACATGGATAATCAAAAGCAAACCCAACAGAAACGCTCTGGGATTCTTTGGCTCTTTTCATTGGTGTTTCCCCAGACCTAAACAGACGACACGACACTGCTTTGCAAAGTTCCAAAAACGAACTGGCAAACTGGCAAAAGTAAACAAAAACAAAACTACTTCATGAAAGGTCATATATTCATCAAAAACAAATGAAATCTGGCGATATGTTTTGTCTTCTTACAGAGTCATGGAGTGCGTGTATCTGTGTTTCGATAGACAGACGTTTGGAGAAACACGAACGTCAAGTTCAAGTAAAACGACCCCTGACACACACATTTTGACCCGTGCACAAGACGTTGCGATAAACGAAGCACAAATAAGAAAGAACAATAAAAGTAAAGAAAATAGCAACAAGATATGCAAACATCCAACAAAGCCGAGCAAGCAGAATGACATGTCTAATGAAAAACAAAGAGGTACTGAGTCGGAAACAAGATCGCGTTCTTTCCTTCGCTGCACGACGCAAATCTTCTGTGACCTTTGACCCAACGTAGCTTCCACATTCGATCACTCAGCTTAATATTTACAACAGAAAGCCGAGGGGGTGGAATACCGAGATGAACCTACAGAACTGTGCATCCTCAAACCTGACATATTCATCCCAACATTTAATGAACTCAAAAACACAGAAAGTTGCTTTCACACGCCAGCTTTGATTGCCAGTGGTTATCAAACCGGGACTCGTGTGGTTATCAGCACGGAACCCGTGTTTCAAAGCATGGCTCCCTGGGTTGATTGTGCACTTATTTTCTCACTACCAAAATGATGACAAAAACGATGTTTGGTGGTTTGTTGACAGACCAGCTTTTTTTGTCGGTCCTCGGGGGGGCATATCGACTTGTGTTTCATATTTATTGACCGCTCCCCCTCGGACCGACAAAAAAGCTGGTCTGTCAACAACCCATCAAACATCTTATACTGTTGCATGTACCGTAAAATCCCTAGCAAACGCTCAGCATCTAGCAAACGCCCATCCCCCACTTTTGGCCAAAAGTTATGCAGAGGGGTCCATACCTAGCAAACGCCCACCCCGTTTTTTTTTACAAATTTGCTTTAAGATAGTCGGCCTCCTTTACCTACGATTTGTAGGTGCTTTTAATGTGCAAGGCTTTGTAGCATCAGACATGTGGCTCAAGCGCTGGAAACTGCGCCACACGGTTTCTTCTCGACGAGGAACCACTGCCAGCCAAAGGGTCCCTGCCGACTTCGAAGATCAACTTCTTCAATTCCGTCGAAATATTCTGCGACTTCGTCATCGCCATGACTTCCATCTGTCCAATATAATGAACATGGACCACACGATGATTCGGGTCGGTTTCACCAAACCTTTTAAAGATGACATCAGAGACAGCTGGGTTGAGTGGATGAGAGAAGCAAGACCACCGACAGCTGCTCGCAACCTCAAGCAGCCTAGAATGCAAGACGTCATCAACTGGGTCAGCAAGGCGTGGGAGAACATACGACCTGAAACAATCACTACGTCCTTTCTCAGGTGCGCAATTTCAAACGCCATGGACGGTTCCCAAGATGATAAAATACTTGAGTGGTTTCCAGATGAAATCGGCGCTATCCTGCCTCGCAATCACGGCAATGGAGATGCTCCAGAAGAAGCTGAGAGTGGAGACGACAGTGAAGACGATGATGTTGACTTCGAAGGACTAGAATGAGCCCAGTTATCATCAACCCTACCAGATCTCCAAACAAGAGAAGAAACTGTGTTTGTGCTGACGTTATTCTGAGAATTAGAAGAATCAAGGTCACTTGTGTTCTTCTTCTTTTTTTTTCTATCACAGAACTTTGATCTTTATTTGTGTAAACAAACGGTGTGTTTACTTTTCATTAAAATTGCATGGTTGTATCACTTTTTTTCTCTCGTGAAAATGTGATGACACTTTATCTTGCAAAGGGGTGTATACCCAGCAAACGCCCACCCCCTACTTTTACCCGAAATCTGTGCGGAGGGGGGGTGGGTGTTTGCTAGGGATTGTACGGTACACTCTAAAATTAATGTCACGGACACATCGTCCGCGTACTGATGTGACCACAACGTGTAGAAGTTATGTTAAAACTGACAAACTTTTTGACTGTTAACATATAAACACACTGTGTTTATGTTTATCATGTGCCGGTTTTGCACTCGCAGTGTTGTACTTGTTTGCTATTTCTATTTTTCTGATTTCGTTCACGATTATCATTCATTATACAGCGTTCAGGTTAATGTTAGTTTTTAGGTAATCTGGTTCTGGCCCCTGTAATCGACTAAAGATACCATCAGAAATTTTGACAACACAGAATATCCAATAAATTCATCCTGATATGACTGACACAGATGATCGAAAAGTGCGATACCATGTAAGTGTTCCGCCCTCAGAATCTTCGAACCTGTTGATCTGTTGCCATGTCTGCAAGTATAAATCAAACATATACACACATGCACGCACGCACATATACACACGCACACACATACACCCAAGCACACGCACGCACGCACACACACACATGCACGCACGCACGCACGCAAGCACACACACACACGCACACGCGCGCGCGCGCGCGGACGGACGGTCGCCGGAATACAGGAGTGCAAATACCAAATGTTTTGCCACAAAGTTCCAGTTCATTGAATCATATAATGTAGGCCTAATTGACACTTCACGCAATTGTTTCGTGAGCCTAACAGACGTTACATGAATGTTGCTATTTTTGGTGCAATAAAACGGATACCTGCACCTGATTTTTGTTGTCAGCCACCGACTGATGTAAATACAGCAACCAATGCGCTTGAAGTAAAACAATTGCACATTTTGTCCATGTCAGATTTCTCGGTAAATCCATGACATGAGATATTTTAACAAACGACAGTCCTAAAGTAGTCGAGTCATTTAAAAGTATTACCCTGAATGTTCATTTCCTTACTCGCCACTTTGCTTATTTGCGTTCCGATCAATTTCTATTTCTTTAGCATCCCATTGTTGGGAAAATCAGGTCGCTTCCTCCCAATGGAAAGCTAGCAGCAACAAGAGTCGCGCTGTCCAGGTGTTTGCGTGTTTAGCTAATTGCGTGAAATCAGCCACCTGCACTTATGGCAGAACCAACGAGGTCTTGTACGTGCCACTGTGGTCACACGGGGGTGGGATATATATAGATACCGTCTCTGAGTCTGCACATGAAGTTGGCCCGTGTTCGTCAAGGCCTGGATTCGAACCCATGACCCAAGGATCACAAGCCCAGTGTGTTTTACCAACTGAGCTCCGAGGCCCCTGGAGCTCGCCTGCTCTCACCCTTTTACTCACGTATGTGCTTGTAACCGACAGATCTCTTGCATGTTAAAGGTACTGTCCTTCTCGTTTCTTTAGTGTCTCTTGTATGTTAAAGGTACTGTCGTCGTTTCTTTAGTTTCTCTTGTATGTTAAAGGTACTGTCATCGTTTCTTTAGTGTTTTTTGTATGTTAAAGGTACTGTCATCGTTTCTTTAGTTTCTCTTGTATGTTAAAGGTACTGTCATCGTTTCTTTTGTGTTTTTTTGTATGTTAAAGGTACTGTCATCGTTTCTTTTGTGTCTCTTGTATGTTAAAGGTACTGTCATCGTTTCTTTAGTGTTTTTTGTATGTTAAAGGTACTGTCATCGTTTCTTTAGTTTCTCTTGTATGTTAAAGGTACTGTCATCGTTTCTTTAGTGTTTCTTGTATGTTAAAGATACTATCCTACTCGAGAATATGGCATAAGAGTTCTCTTTCTACTTACATCACAGGACCAACATTCTACAGCTGACTGATTTGTGTGCATAGTGATGTTTTGTGAATTAAATTCCTAAATAATATCAGGTTATTATTGGGTGGTTTTCTTTTTAAAATTCATTCCTGTGAGCTTTGGATTTATTTTTCAAATCATTTTTTCAATCATTCATTAATTCATTCAATCATTTATTCATTAAATTGTTCATTCATTAAATTGTTCATTTATTATATTGTTCATTTATTTATCTATTAAATTGTTCATTCATTAAATTGTTCATTCATTAAATTGTTCTTTTTTTATCTATTAATTTATTGTAAGGCTTTTACTTTGTTGTGCTTATATTCATCACAGACATTCTTTTATTAACAAAATAAACAAACACTGCATCACTATTTGACTCAATAAAAAAAATACATACGTAGTAATCAATGATGTTTAAGCCAGATTCGGTGATCACCAGGAGACAATGTGTGTAGGTCTCGACCTGCACCCGCAACACCCACTGGAATGCACATGTCAAAAAAAACAACCGGGTTGTCTGCTAAAGGCACAGTAAGCCTCCCGTAAACCATCACAGATACTGTCAGGCTTTTACACACAGTACAAACACCCTTTCGTTTAAACACTCACCGCTTGAAAACATCCTAGGTGCCCTACGTAAAGAGCGAGCAAGTTTCACAGAATTTATTTTTGTGGACCGTCTGATCGGCAAAGGGTTTTGGCGCTAGAAATAACTTTTAAAATCTAGATAATAAATTGACAGCTTGTTACACAAACATTCTTAAATCATAAAAGAATTCTTTTTTCATCAAGACAAGATCAGTACAGTTCGAATTTTTGAAAGTTAGAAAAAAAAGCCCCGAAACGTGTCACACAAACCGTCTTTCTCGTAGCAGACGACGGTTGTGCCTAGCGCCCGTTCCTCTGAACAATCAACTGCCATCGCTCTAGTTCGTGTGAATAGCAGCCGTTTGTTGCGTTAAGATTCAGAGGTACACAATAACGTGCTATTGCAGATAAGCTTACAGTGAGTCGCATTGAAAGCACAAACGGACGACTGCATTGTGAAACAAGAAGGGCAAAGCCCATACGACTCACATGCTTGACCTTGACCTTTACATGACCTTGACCTTCAGGGTCAAGGTCAAATAACTAAACCTAGCAATGACATCATACACTAAGAACTGCTTTACACATTTTTCCTACCAAAATACATGTGACCTTGACCTTCCAAGGTCATGCAACACAAAGCTGTTAATTCAAGACATAGGAAGTACAATGGTGCTTATTGGCTCTTTCTACCATGAGATATGGTCACTTTTAGTGGTTCACTACCTTATTTTGGTCACATTTCATAAGGGTCAAAGTGACCTTGACCTTGATCATATGTGACCAAATGTGTCTCATGATGAAAGCATAACATGTGCCCCACATAATTTTTAAGTTTGAAACAGTTATCTTCCATAGTTCAGGGTCAAGGTCACTTCAAAATATGTATACAATCCAACTTTGAAGAGCTCCTGTGACCTTGACCTTGAAGCAAGGTAAACCAAACTGGTATCAAAAGATGGGGCTTACTTTGCCCTATATATCATATATAGGTGAGGTATTACATCTCAAAAACTTCAGATAAAATGGGAAAAATGTGAAAAATAGCTGTTTTTTATACAACATTTATGGCCCCTGCGACCTTGACCTTGAAGCAAGGTCAAGATGCTATGTATGTTTTTTTGGGCCTTGTCATCATACACCATCTTGCCAAATTTGGTACTGATAGACTGAATAGTGTCCAAGAAATATCAACGTTAAAGTTTTCCGGACGAACGGACGGCCGGTCGGACGGACGGACGGACGGACGGGGGGGGGGACGGACGGACGACTCGGGAGAGTACATAGACTCACTTTTGCTTCGCATGTGAGTCAAAAAGGTTAACCATCCTTACCTCATCATTCCTTAAAGTCATTGACACCGTTTGTCCTGGTTGTACAGGCGATGCTTGCTGCACAGTGCCGCCAAGAACAACAAAGCGTCAATCATGACTACACAACCACTCTCTCTCTCTCTCTCTCTCTCTCTCTCTCTCTCTCTCTCTCTCTCTCTCTCTCTCTCTCTCTCTCTGAATTTCACAAGCTCTCAGCTACCTACATGCACTCACGAAGCACAACTTACAGCTACAGAAAGAGTGGACACACACACACACACATACACACACACACACACACACACACACATACACACACACACTCACACACACACACTCACTCACTCACTCACAAACACAAACACTCACACCAACACACACACACACACAAATGCACACACCGCACGCACACACACGCACAAGCACACACACACATACACACACACACACACACACACATACACACACACAGACTTTCTTACACTGACCTTACCATCAATCCAGACATCGAGTAGTACTTAAGAAATCCAATCCCACCAACCACCGTTGCAGCTATTTCTTGAATGGTACACATACTGTACACACACGTACACACGCACGCACACACAACACACACACGCACACACACACACACACACACACACACACACACACACACACACACATGTATAATTGCTTGGTTACCTCTTTATCCTTAAATTCACAGTAAGCCTCCCGTAAACCATCACAGATACGGTCAGGCTTTTACACACAGTACAAACACCCTTTCATTTAAACACTCACCGATTGAGAACATCCTAGGTGCCCTCCGTAAAGAGCAAACAATTTTCAAAGAATTTATTTTTGCGTGGTTTATCTTACCCCTGAGCCATCGTGAACCCGTGTGATCCAGTTTCCCTTTTTCACAATGTAGTCGTCAGTTTGTCAATTGAATGCGACTCGATGTGAGCTTATAGATCTACAATAGCACGTATTTATGCACGAAACAAACGGCTGCGGTTCACAAGAACTCTAGCGATGGCTTTTGACTGTTGAGAGGAACGGCGTTTATGCATAAACCGTCGTCTGCTACGACCCTTGCGTGACCCTGCTTCCGGGCCGAAGGGAAGTAACTCATTTTTGACCTGAGTTCAGGATGGGTCCAAAAAGTGTTCGAGACAATCTGCAAAATTAATTCTTTAAAAAATTGCTCGCTCTTTACGTAGGGCACCTAGGATGTTCCCGTTTGGTGAGCGTTCAAATGGAAGGGTGTTTGTACTGTGTGTAAAAGCCTGACAGTATCTGTGATGGTTTACGGGAGGCTTACTGTCCGGGCGTGATTTCCGGTATATTCATAACAGCCGTCCAGCACCAAAACGAGGCGCTATTGTTGTTGTGGATTGCTCCACGAAAATAAATTCTTTGAAAATTTCTCACGCTCGACAGAAAGCAGCCAGGATGTTCCCGTTCGGTGAGCGTTCAAATGGAAGTATGCTTGTGCTGTATGTAGACGCTCGGGGAGCTCTGTGATGGTTTACGGGAGGCTTACTGTGCCTTTTAAATAATAAATTGACAGCTTGTTACACAAACATTCTTTAATCATAAAAGAATTCGTTTTTCATCAAGACAAGATCAGAACAATTCGAAGTTGTGAAAGTTTAAAAAAAGAAAAGCCCGGAAGCAGGGTCACGCAAGGGTCGTAGCAGACGACGGCCGGTTTATCAGTGCAAATCGCCGTTCCTCTCAACAGTCAAAAGCCATCGCTAGAGTTCTTGTGAACCACAGCCGTTGTTTCGTGCATAAAAAAACCGTGCTATTGTAGATACGCTCACGTCGAGTCGCATTCAAATGACTAACTATGACGACTGCATTGTGAAAAGGGAAAACTGGATCACACGGGTTCACGATGGCTCAGGGGTAAGATAAACCACGCAAAAATAAATTCTTTGAAAATTGTTCGCTCTTTACGTAGGGCACCTAGGATGTTCTCAATTGGTGAGTGTTTAAATGAAATGGTGTTTGTACTGTGTGTAAAAGCCTGACCGTATCTGTGATGGTTTACGGGAGGCTTACTCTGCCTTTAATTTCCTGGTGTGCTTCAAATAATGCTCTCATCAACCCAAAACAACTAAATCTAAAGCATATTTTAATTAGTCTGACTTGTACAATATGTTGTATCATGTTATTTTGAAGTATAGGAAGCTTTTTACAGTGATTCGTGAAGACCGCTTCACTGGTCCATATTAGGCACTCAGGCTCCTAATATGGACCATTTGTGATTTTTTCTGTATTTAATTTTTGCTGAATGTCTATCAAAGCTATTTCACTCTAATTAGCCCTAACCGTTAACCTAAGAGAGAAGGGCTACCAAACACAAAATGAAACTTCTTCGGAAGAAAACAAGCTAGTTATTAGCATGAAACAAAAAGTGGTCCATATTAGGAGCCTTTCCCCTATGTGTGTTTGCGTGTGTGTGTGTGTGAGAGAGAGAGAGAGAGAGATAGAGAGAGAGAGAGAGAGAGAGAGAGAGAGAGAGAGAGAGAGAGAGAGAGAGAGAGAGAGAGAGAGAGAGAGAGAGAGAGATCAAATCAAATTAAATCAAATCAAATTTTATTTTACGAGGGTTGTGGCATAAGCAATATAAACGAGCTTCTTTTCAACCAGCCCTCGCCCAGAGAGGGACTATTCTAATCTTAAATACATTATAATACAAACGTAAAACAATTACAAAAGATAAGCATGACAGTAAAAAATAACAAGTCGCGTAAGGCGAAAATACAATATTTAGTCAAGTAGCTGTCGAACTCACAGAATGAAACTGAACGCAATGCCATTTTTCAGCAAGACCGTATTCTCGTAGCATCGTCAGTCCACCGCTCATGGCAAAGGCAGTGAAATTGACAAGAAGAGCGGGGTAGCAGGGCCGGACCAAATGAGTTGTAAGGGGAGGGTTCCTCCTTTTTTTGGGGGGAAAATCAGCGAAGTGGCGAAGCCACAAGCGCGCGCCTGCAAAGCAGGCGCGCGAACTAGGGGGGTCCGGGGGCATGCTCCCCCGAAAATTTTTTGAAAAACGGTTAAAATCTGTGCAATCTGGTGCATTCTGGGCCTTGTTTTGAGGGTTAAGAGCAGCATTGTTTTGGTGCTAAAACTAGTAAAAGTCAAAGCAAGGTACATGCTTTTTCCAGGGGTGGGGTTCCGGAACCCCTGGAACCCCCCCCTGGGTCCGGCCCTGGGTAGTAGTTGCGCTAAGAAGGATAGCACGCTTTTCTGTACCTCTCTTTGTTTTAACTTTCTGAGCGTGTTTTTTAATCCAAACATATCATATCTATACGTTTTTGGAATCAGGAACCGACAAGGAATAAGATGAAAGTGTTTTTAAATTGATTTCGACAATTTAATTTTGATAATAATTTTTATATATTTAATTTTCAGAGCTTGTTTTTAATCCAAATATAACATATTTATATGTTTTTGGAATCAGAAAATGATGGAGAATAAGATGAACGTAAATTTAGATCGTTTTATAAATTTTTATTTTTTTTTACAATTTTCAGATTTTTAATGACCAAAGTCATTAATTAATTTTTAAGCCACCAAGCTGAAATGCAATACCGAAGTCCGGGCTTCGTCGAAGATTACTTGACTAAAATTTCAACCAATTTAGTTGAAAAATGAGGGCGTGACAGTGCCGCCTCAACTTTCACGAAAAGCCGGATATGACGTCATCAAAGACATTTATCAAAAAAAATGAAAAAAACGTTCGGGGATTTCATACCCAGGAACTCTCATGTCAAATTTCATAAAGATCGGTCCAGTAGTTTAGTCTGAATCGCTCTACACACACACACAGACAGACACACACACACACGCACATACACCACGACCCTCGTTTCGATTCCCCCTCGATGTTAAAATATTTAGTCAAAACTTGACTAAATATAAAAAAGATAAAAAGGCAGAAAAACTATTCACAGGACTATATACACGTTGTAGGCTATACATACATTCTTGCGTTATGAAACACTGATGCTTTTTATATTTAGTCAAGTTTTGACTAAATATTTTAACATCGAGGGGGAATCGAAACGAGGGTATGGTGTATGTGTGTCTGTCTGTCTGTGCGTGTGTGTGTGTGTGTGTGTGTGTGTGTGTGTAGAGCGATTCAGACTAAACTACTGGACCGATCTTTATGAAATTTGACATGAGAGTTCCTGGGTATGAAATCCCCGAACGTTTTTTTCATTTTTTTGATAAATGTCTTTGATGACGTCATATCCGGCTTTTCGTGAAAGTTGAGGCGGCACTGTCACGCCCTCATTTTTCAACCAAATTGGTTGAAATTTTGGTCAAGTAATCTTCGACGAAGCCCGGGGTTCGGTATTGCATTTCAGCTTGGTGGCTTAAAAATTAATTAATGACTTTGGTCATTAAAAATCGGAAAATTGTAAAAAAAAATAAAAATTTATAAAACGATCCAAATTTACATTTATCTTATTCTCCATCATTTGCTGATTCCAAAAACATATAAATATGTTATATTCGGATTAAAAACAAGCTCTGAAAATTAAATATATAAAAATTATTATCAAATTTTTTTTTTCGAAATCGTTTTAAAAACACTTTCATCTTATTCCTTGTCGGTTCCTGATTCCAAAAACATATAGATATGATATGTTTGGATTAAAAACACGCTCAGAAAGTTAAAACGAAGAGAGGTACAGAAAAGCGTGCTATCCTTCCCAGCGCAACGAATATCCCGCTCTTCTTGTCAATTCCACGGGCACTGCCTTTGCCACGGGCGGTGGAGTGACGATGCTACGAGTATACGGTCTTGCTGCGTTGCGTTGCGTTCAGTTTCATTCTGTGAGTTCGACAGCTACTTGACTAAATATTGTATTTTCGCCTTACGCGACTTGTTATATTTAGTCAAGTTTTGACTAAATATTTTAACATCGAGGGGGAATCAAAACGAGGGTCGTGGTGTATGTGCGTGCGTGTGTGCGTGCGTGTGTGTGTGTGTGTGTGTGTGTGTGTGTGTGTGTGTGTGTGTGTGTGTGTGTGTGTGTGTGTGTGTGTGTGTGTGTAGAGCGATTCAGACTAAACTACTGGACCGATCTTTATGAAATTTGACATGAGAGTTCCTGGGTATGAAATCCCCGAACGTTTTTTTCACTTTTTATGTTTAGTCAAGTTTTGACTAAATATTTTAACATCGAGGGGGAATCGAAACGAGGGTCGTGGTGTATGTGCGTGTGTGCGTGCGTGTGTGTGTGTGCGTGCGTGTGTGTGTGTGTGTGTAGAGCGATTCAGACTAAACTACTGGACCGATCTTTATGAAATTTGACATGAGAGTTCCTGGGTATGAAATCCCCGAACGTTTTTTTCATTTTTTTGATAAATGTCTTTGATGACGTCATATCCGGCTTTTCGTGAAAGTTGAGGCGGCACTGTCACGCCCTCATTTTTCAACCAAATTGGTTCAAATTTTGGTCAAGTAATCTTCGACGAAGCCCGGGGTTCGGTATTGCATTTCAGCTTGGTGGCTTAAAAATTAATTAATGACTTTGGTCATTAAAAATCTGAAAATTGTAAAAAAAAATAATAATTTTATAAAACGATCCAAATTTACGTTTATCTTATTCTCCATCATTTGCTGATTCCAAAAACATATAAATATGTTATATTCGGATTAAAAACAAGCTCTGAAAATTAAATATATCAAAATTATTATCAAAATTAAACTGTCCAAATCAATTTAAAAACACTTTCATCTTATTCCTTGTCGGTTCCTGATTCCAAAAACATATAGATATGATATGTTTGGATTAAAAACACGCTCAGAAAGTTAAAACAAAGAGAGGTACAGAAAAGCGTGCTATCCTTCTTAGCGCAACTACTACCCCGCTCTTCTTGTCAATTTCACTGCCTTTGCCATGAGCGGTGGACTGACGATGCTACGAGTATACGGTCTTGCTGAAAAATTACATTGCGTTCACTTTCATTCTGTGAGTTCCACAGCTACTTGACTAAATATTGTATTTACGCCTTACGCGACTTGTTTGATAAATGTCTTTGATGACGTCATATCCGGCTTTTCGTGAAAGTTGAGGCGGCACTGTCACGCCCTTATTTTTCAACCAAATTGGTTCAAATTTTGGTCAAGTAATCTTCGACAAAGCCCGGGGTTCGGTATTGCATTTCAGCTTGGTGGCTTAAAAATTAATTAATGACTTTGGTCATTAAAAATCGGAAAATTGTAAAAAAAAATAAAAATTTATAAAACGATCCAAATTTACGTTTATCTTATTCTCCATCATTTGCTGATTCCAAAAACATATAAATATGTTATATTCGGATTAAAAACAAGCTCTGAAAATTAAATATATAAAAATTATTATCAAAATTAAATTGTCCAAATCAATTTAAAAACACTTTCATCTTATTTCTTGTCGGTTCCTGATTCCAAAAACATATAGATATGATATGTTTGGATTAAAAACACGCTCAGAAAGTTAAAACAAAGAGAGGTACAGAAAAGCGTGCTATCCTTCTTAGCGCAACTACTACCCCGCTCTTCTTGTCAATTTCACTGCCTTTGCCATGAGCGGTGGCCTGACGATGCTACGAGTAAAATGGCATTGCGTTCAGGTTCATTCTGTGAGTTCGACAGCTACTTGACTAAATATTGTATTTTCGCCTTACGCGACTTGTTGGACAGATATGATCAATATGAAAATAATCAGAACGAAGTCTTCCATCACTGTGACTTTTCGTAATTTGACATTAAATGTAATAAGAGGTGTTTTTTGAAAGAGAGAGAGAAAGCTAGAGAGAGCTAGAGAGAGCTAGAGAGAGAGAGAGAGAGAGAGAGAGAGAGAGAGAGAGAGAGAGAGAGAGAGAGAGAGAGAGAGAGAGAGAGAGAGAGAGAGAGAGAGAGAGAGAGAGAGAGAGAGAGAGAGAGAGAGAGAGAGAGAGAGAGAGAGAGAAAGCGGATTTGTCCTTCGCGGGGGGTATGCAGTGCCTTGGCATTGCACTTCTACTTAATTTGTAATATTCACTGAGACTCGGCGTGTAGTCTCTACGTAAAAAGCACGATTTTTCTAAAGGCACGAACAGTCCTGGCTGATATATAAACGTAGAACGTGTTTATTAGCATTACATGTGCAGCATTAAAGTGGTTTTCTAAGACAAATTAACAGATATATCCTGTATTAATTCAATTCAATACATGTTGCTATCACCACATCCAAAGTTCTTATAAATTATTGTTGTGCAGAAGATGTGTATGGCAATTCCTTAGATATATAAAGTCTGGCTTATTGCAAGAAAGGCATACAAAAGGTACCCACACGACTTCCTGGAAGAGTTGATCCACTTTACAGAGAAGTTTCGGTACACCTCTGATCACGTTGATAACGAGAAGCGTTTTATCACAGCTCAGACCAACGAAGACCTGCAAAAAAGCAAAAGGAACGCAAGGTGAATGACACGACCCGGACCATCATGCATGACATGTTTCACCTTATTGTACTTCACAAAGCAAAGGATAATGCCAGAATCAGCACGCACGCCAAACGCACGCACGCACACACGAAAACGCACGCACGACCGCACGCACGCACGCACACACACACACACACACACACACACACACACACACACACACACACACACACACACACACACTCTCACACACACACTGGCACAGACTCACAGTCACACACGATAACGGATTAAAACAAAATCGGACATTTGTCGGATTCGTCAACAACAACCAAAACCCAGAGCTATTCACAGGAACAAACATTTTTTATTGTTTTCTTTCCAGAATCCCATTTCCAACCCAAAATTTTCGTGAGGTGTTTCCCCTCCATTTTCTTTCAAACCCTGTTCGTTCCGTGTTGCGTCTGCTTTTTATATTTAGTCAAGTTTTGACTAAATATTTTAACATCGAGGGGGAATCGAAACGAGGGTCGTGGTGTATGTGCGTGCGTGTGTGCGTGCGTGTGTGTGTGTGTGTGTGTGTGTGTGTGTGTGTGTGTGTAGAGCGATTCAGACTAAACTACTGGACCGATCTTTATGAAATTTGACATGAGAGTTCCTGGGTATGAAATCCCCGAACGTTTTTTTCATTTTTTGGATAAATGTCTTTGATGACGTCATATCCGGCTTTTTGTGAAAGTTGAGGCGGCACTGTCACGCCCTCATTTTTCAACCAAATTGGTTCAAATTTTGGTCAAGTAATCTTCGACGAAGCCCGGGGTTCGGTATTGCATTTCAGCTTGGTGGCTTAAAAATTAATTAATGACTTTGGTCATTAAAAATCGGAAAATTGTAAAAAAAAAATAAAAATTTATAAAACGATCCAAATTTACGTTTATCTTATTCTCCATCATTTGCTGATTCCAAAAACATATAAATATGTTATATTCGGATTAAAAACAAGCTCTGAAAATTAAATATATAAAAATTATTATCAAAATTAAATTGTCCAAATCAATTTAAAAACACTTTCATCTTATTCCTTGTCGGTTCCTGATTCCAAAAACATATAGATATGATATGTTTGGATTAAAAACACGCTCAGAAAGTTAAAACAAAGAGAGGTACAGAAAAGCGTGCTATCCTTCTTAGCGCAACTACTACCCCGCTCTTCTTGTCAATTTCACTGCCTTTGCCATGAGCGGTGGCCTGACGATGCTACGAGTAAAATGGCATTGCGTTCAGTTTCATTCTGTGAGTTCGACAGCTACTTGACTAAATATTGTATTTTCGCCTTACGCGACTTGTTGTTGTCTTTTGTGTTCTTTTCCTGATGAAGCTTCCAGAAGCGAAAATTCGTAATCGTCTTGTGTCGTCTTTGTATTGGTGAGTACAGTAATCCTTTGTTTTTTAACTTAGGAACAAACACGGAAAAAAGCATTCCGACATCACGGTGAAAAGCAATGGTTCCTTTTTCGACGTCGACAACCTTTCTGCATTCTGCTCTCTTGACCGCTTTCATAAAGGCAATCGCTTCTTGATCGATTCCAAGCCATGGTCATCGGTAATTAACATTGTTAATGCCTCAAGTTTTACTAACGGCAATTTACAGACTGTTATAATTGCATCAGTATGAAATTGAATGTTTGATGTTGAGGCAATAAAGATACAGTATATGACTTTCTGATTTGTCTGGATGCAATATCATATTTAAATAAGTCTCACCTTGTTCTTTTCGAGGTGTCTGAGCAGCAGCAGGGGGGTTGGAAATGGGATTCTGGAAAGAAAACAATAAAAAGATTGAAAGTTGTTTCGAACACACATGCACGCGCTCACGTACCAACATACATACAGAACCACATAAACGCACATACACAACACTCGCGAACAACCGTTACACGTATGCATGGACTGCACGCACTTGCTCGCACACACACACACACACACACACACACACACACACACACACACACACACACACACACACACACACACACACACACACACACACATATATATAAATTATTAATCACCGATCTTCAAAACAACATAACATTACTAACTTGTCATATTCGATATCTCGTCCATTGTTCAAGACCGTGAGGCGTTTGACGGTGGGTTTAAGACCCACGAACAAGAAAAGATCTTGGCCAAACCACGACATCTGCAGTATCTCGCGGATGTAGTACGGAGCCTTCACCGTCCTGATCAGCTGAACAAGGAAGAACTCTTGTTGGAAAACAGGAAAAGGACACACAGAGAAGAAACACACACACACACACACACACACACACGCACACGCACACGCACACGCACTCTCGAACACATACACGATTCGCCTTAACATTTGTGCTACAGATTTGCCACAGACATGGCAATAAGTCTTGTGCACAAATTCAGGTGAGCTATTAACGATGAAAACGGCACCCCAACAGTCATACAGACAGACCGGCAGAGGCCTTTCCACGATATGGATATGATATAGATGCGTGTTCTTGTCTTTACAGTTACAATTAAGCCTGTTGAAATCAAAACATTATAAAGACAAATAACTAAATGTATAAGATCAAGGTCGGGCGCTTTCCAAACAGATCGAGGCTAATTTAGTTACTGCGGGACTACCTTTGGTTTCCCTTTAGTTCGCTAGGTCTTGTAAAATGCATCATAAGTTCCTTTTTGCATGTTTCATGTGAGTTATTCTTTGCTACTGGTGACAAGTGGGGGTCAGCTCACACGGACGCATTTTTCAATACAGTCTAGGGGAGAAACTGGTCACAAAGAACCCAGTACATGCCAGAGAGATAGGGGAATCGCCACAATCAAAGACAATACCACAATCATTCAATAGATATGGAAATGTTAAGATTTACTGTGAAAATGCTAGCAAAAATGGCGACCAAAAACGGGAACGCACACAAGGAGTGTCTTTGCCGACTTACCTCCCGTTCTGTGTTGTTGATAATAGTAGTGTCTGTGTTGTTTTTGTTTAAATAGTATCACATAAAACTGATGCAGTTCTTGAAATGTTGCAAATTATTGTTGTCTTTGTGAAATGCGAGAGTGTTCTGAGGCGTAATCTGCATACGGCTGATATCACACATAGGGTACCCCACTTCGATCAGCGTATCACTCCAAATGAGCTTCATAGTAGAAAAGCACTGCCAAAACACTGCATAACAGATCTACAAGACTGAGCCAGAATCATTGAAATTTACTTCCTGTATAAAATATTGCAATCAAATGTGTTCACGCCGTCGCACATGCAGCGCAGGTTACCCTCGCCTTCGAATCAAAGTAACTCCACTCTGACTGAATTACCATCGAAACGCAAATAACGAACTGATTCGGAGATTACACGCGACACATTTATGATTTTTTACACACAAATTTCAACTGTGTTGTTTTGCGATAAACAGCCATAAACAAACAAATGTGGCGCAGTCACGTCGCCTCGGAAGGAGAAACGCA
>NC_090246.1:47721410-47758910 GCF_037325665.1 Littorina saxatilis
AAGTGACTAAAAAGGAGGAAGCACCAATCCACACATAATCACAGTAACATGTAACACAAGGTGACTCGGATGAAGCAGCCACCCAACTAATGTATTATGACAATGAGCAATCTGCACATAACATAAAACCATCAAAGCGATGTTCCTTATAAAAAAAAAAGGTATCCAGGTCACTTGGGTTCATTTATGTCATAGCATAAAACAGCTCACTGCTCCCATGAATTGTTCTGAGCCTTGCAATGATAAGTAAAGCAATGAGAGCAGCAGATCTGATGCAGTGCACTGTCAATCATTGGCCGGCTGAAATATACTGCAATCTTGATGCAAATTACCATGTAATTTTCTTGGTGATATGGTCATCACTGCAGGCAGTAAAAGATCACCCAACGTTTTGCAATGAAGAACAATGAAGTTATTAGTCGAACAAAAAATAAACAGACGAATAAAGATTGAAAATTGTCAAATGCAATGGGGCTGGATCTCCCTGTTGAACTTTGAGCAAAAGACCACAAATGAGCTAACAAAGAATACTGTACGAAAGTACGAAATGTTACATGCACTGCAAGATCTCCCTGTTGAGAAACTTTGAGTAAAAGATACCCATTTTATTGCAAAGAAGACATACAGAGTAACATGTATATGAACAGAGTGCGAAGAATTCAAACAAAGAAGACCCGACATTTTTAAAATTATGTCAAATGCAGAGTGGCGGAAAATGTGTTTCGTGAGGAACTTACAGCACACACAAACACAACTATTTGCAAAGTGTAAAAACAACACGAAGAGAGTGAGAAGAACGAGTAACAATTAAAAACATTGCAAGAAATAACAAAATGTCATATGCAGTGACGATTCTGCTGCGGAACTTTTAGTTTTAGTAACAAGTTACGAAGTTCCTGTAAATAGTTAACACGGTGTTCAAACAACATGAACAAAATGAGAAAAAGAGCAAAATAAATGCAATGGTGACAGTTCTTCGCGTACAGAAATCTTCAGTGTGTCGGTGACCAAAACAAGGAATTCTTGTGAAACCTAGACATATTGCATAACACCAGCGGCGGAGCACGCAAGAATAATGGTTCGATATGAAGACTCGACAGAGTAAACCCTATCATTATCTCCAGAGCGCTTCCAGTAGAGGCTGCCCGCGCTCGTTCACTGATACAAAAAGGTACCAAGTGTCGGTGTCTAACTGTCCCTCTCAGCGGGAGAGTTGCTTTGTCATAACCCCCTCCACTTCTGTTGTTTCAATGCCGGGGTGAGGTCAACGGTCAATCACAGCCCACCCCAGTCGCGAGACACTCAGCTGGTCGTGGGCTTTGCTTTGCTTAATCCGAATGTTGTACTCCGATGTAAGTAGACATAGAGTGGCACAGTGGTGCGTAATCCCAACGGGCCCTTTGACGCACATAATGGAATTGTAATGGGATATTTTCATATCTACGCCGATGGTGCAAGGCGCACTAGTAAAACAAATCATGAACTTGATGTCTGTCCCTATTCTCCTGTTGACTGTTTTTGGAAAGAAAAACAAGTACACTAAGACGTGATTAGCCATTCAGCTGATCGAGTGCACTGAATAATATAATGTCCGGTTCTCACTATCCTTACATAGAAATAAGAGAGAGAGAGAGAGAGAGAGAGAGAGAGAGAGAGACAGACAGACAGACAGACAGACAGACAGAGAGAAAGAGAGAGAGAGGGACAGACAGACAGACAGACACAGAAAGAGAGAGAGATAGACTGAGACAGAGAGAGAGAGAGGGAGAGAATATTTAGTCAAAACTTGACTAAATATAAAAATCTAAAAAACTTCAAGAGGCAACTGGTTGCAAACGCTATTCAAAAACTCGGCAAAACTAGGCGATAGAAAAACATTGTATGTACTTTTTGGACTGTGCATGCCCAGCTGGGGATGAGGGAAAACTGACCGTTCCAACTGATGGCAATGACGCCGAATGGTGTGCATAGTATGTAAAGGGAGGCGACTGGATGCAGACAGAAATCAAAAACTTGGCAAAACTGGGAAAAAATAGTATAGAACAGTTTCTTTGGTACAATCTTGGTAGTTTGTAAGACTTGTGACGCATATCGATTACAACTTGAAAGATGATACACTTGTGACGCGTGCCGGCGTGCAGATTACAACTTGTGAAATCATGGGCTTGCCCTAGAAAAAAACTAATTTATTAGACCTTTAAAAGTCTGTCAACTGACAATTGCACTCCAGAATGATTTAACCAAAATAGCAGACCCAAACAAATTCCATCAGAATACTCGCCGAGAGCGGACCTTGAATCCGGGACCTCGATGTTCGCAGCGCAGCGTCTAAACCGTTAGGCCACGCAGACTTCAAGATTCAGTGGCAATAAGATTATAAAAATATAAGAAAACTTTCATTTTAATCTACATTTACATTGAAATTTGTCGTTTGGCACCACATCGCATTTCATGAAGCGCCCTAGAATAGCACAAATACACGGTTAAACCTGCCGACATTAGCGCATGCGTAAACGCCTGCCGTGAGCCTCATGAGCTCCCAGCTAACCATACATGAGAGCAATCGTGTGTCACCAAACACTGCAACTGTGCAAGTGCAAGAAAATTCAACAGAAATCAAGAAAGTAATTGAAAACTGTCAGATTAATGATGCATACACTGTATAGTGTATCCAGGGTGAAGAACTTTCACTTTCACTGTTTCAGCAAAAGACCACAAGTAAGGTAACACTTGCAGTATTAAAAAACAAAGAATTAACTTTCAGTGTGAAGTTTGAAGATCTCCCTGTTTCAAAATTTGGAGGAAAAGATATACAGTAACAACAGGGTGAGAGCAAGAAAACAGAACACAAAATGACGACTTCGAACTAGTATATGTAATGACAGACGTACATGCTAACATAATATAGGCCTACACACAAAAGAATACAAACCATTTTCAGTCTGCGCAGTTCCTTGTCTTTTCTCAGCTCGAGTTAGCGTCGGGTCAACGTTTTCTCTTCCAATCAACTTGTACGCATGCGCCGAATGTCATGACATTTGTCTACATGTGAAAGTTTGTGTTGACTATACGACGCCGCATCAAGTTTAATATTAGACTTCTCTGGAGCAAAAACGCAAATCGCACAAGAATAAACATACGTTCATAGAAACATCTTGTTCTGAACGAGCCTTGCCTTACAACATGATCAATAGTTGGCAGACAACAAAAATATTTATAGAGACGTAATTTCATTGCAGAACAGTATTTTGGCAACTCGGTCGTGTAAGTCAGTGATGTCGCTCAGTTGCCCAGTATCATGAGTATGCATTTTGAACAAGTGTGAACAAGCGCAGAACACACGCTCTAAAAATTATTATTAAAAACTAATTCGACCTTAAAAAATGTGTCAACTGACACTTGCACTCCAGAAGGATTTCACAAAAATAGGAGACCAAGAAAAATGTAATCTAATATACTCGCCGCAAGCGGAGCCTGAACCCCGGACCACAATGTTCGCAGTGCATCGCCTAAACCGTTAGGCCACCAAACCTTCGCTCATGACAGGCAATAAATTATAAAAATATTAAAACTGGTTGAATTTTACTTACATGGACATTTGTCGTTTGTTACCCATCGCATTTTATAAAGCGCCCTTGAATAGCACAAATACACGATCATAAAGCATTATCATGTCCGGGGATCCAAAAAAAAAGAAGGCCGACATAAGCGCATGCGCAAACGCCTGCCGACACCCATAAGCTTTCAGCTATACATACATGTGAGCCAACGCCAGCGTAGTACTAGGGCTCATGGCCCTAGAACAAAAAAGAGCCCCTGCAATGAATACTCCATGCTTAGTCCTATATCAGTTTTGGTGGCGTTGATTTGGCAAATGAAATGTTTTAATGATGTTGTGCTGGCTTTCAGCCCAAGAGAAATATTAAACAAACTAGAATGAATACCCGCTTCGCCGGGTAGCCGGTTTCGCCGGGAAGAAGTACTTAGAGCCGTACGCCGGCTTCGCCGGGTCCGAACAATGGACCCGCCAAGCTTAGGTCCCTCCCAGATTCGTGGAATGGGAACAGCACGAACATGATTCAGTGGCCATAATGCCATTCCTGACCATATCGAGTCCCATCCTTGTCGACGAATGTAACCGTGTTAATCACCTTTGGAGGCGAACTCCACTCAAACAGGACTGAGCAAGTTAAAGCTTATCTCTAAGCCCTTTTGAACTGTTATGGCTTCTCAAAGGAAGGCCAGTACATAAAATTACAGTTAAAATTAATATTAAAAGTCCTACGGTTTTGAGCCATTAAGGACTTGAGTGTTTGTCCGCTTTCAAAAAGAGGAAAGAAAGAAACAAAAAATAAGGAGAGGAGGGCAGGGGGTGGGGTTGAGTTGATAATGCTCTGTGGAATTTGTTAAAATGAAAAGTAGTTAAGATGTTTCTTGGTAAGAATTATAAGTCTGTATTCTATATCTTGAATAACGGGCTTGTAATATTATTTTTATTTTATTTCAAATCGAGTTAAAAAGTGGAACCTTTCAGGATCACCAATAAAACCAAATAGATGAGCAAGTAAGAGGAACACGAACAATAAATCTCAAAACTTTTTACAAATAAAAGGATTAAGATGTAAGCCACGAAGGCCGTGGTAATAAAAACAATATGTACAGTTTGGCGACTAATGGGCCTTGGGTGAGGATATGTTGTCTAGAAAGTAGTCGCTGGAATCAGGAGGGATGGCGGGAGCCACTCGACCTCAAACTGAAACACGCTGATGTGATAATCTGGGCTTAGTTATACCCACAGCCCCATGTCCGAGTCCCTGACCAGTCGGCACAGCAGCAAGCTGTGTGACCAGCCTAGAGAACTGCTACTGCGCAGATAATCCTGGGGACTCAGACCATGGAGCTGCATATGGTCATATAAGGTTTTAAAGGTAATTCTATTTGTAGCGCATGGAGCGAAAATGTGTTGAAATGAATAGGGTTCTCCACAATGGCAGGACTTGTTAAAGATATGGAAGCGGCAGCCGCCGGCACGGAGGCGTCTGAAGATAGTGAGGAGGTTTGTTGGGAGATCGGGGTGTAGATCGTTCATATCAATGGGTTGATAGGACAGAGATGTTACGTACTGACTTCGAATGAGTTTACGGATTTTACTGTAGAACTCGGTTACTGAGTAGCCGATGTTAGTGTTAGCTGGGCTAGATTCTGCCGCTTCTTTGGCAGCGACATCCGCCAGTTCATTTCCCCGGACCCCTACGTGAGAGGGGACCCAGAGAAATGATACGGATGTGCCGGATGAGATTAACTGGTGACATATAAAGAGGATTTCTCTTTGTAGCTCTGCCCGATTTGATGTGTTTCGATGCAGAGCTTGTAATGAAGAGCGCGAGTCAGAGCAGAAAACTACCGCACGCGGTGTGACTGGGAGGTCATTTATAAAAGTGCATGCCATGAGCAAGGCAAATAGCTCGGCTGAGAATATGGAGATGTCTTTATTAAGAGTATATTTCCTTGAGATTTTGAGATCTGGGATCACAAAGGCGCAGCCAACGCTGCCGTCTGCAAATTTGGATCCGTCAGTAAAGACTTTTAAATGCTCCGAGAATTTGTAGTTTAGGGTTTCTTTTGTAACAGTAGCTAGGTAGACGGGGTTATCTTTTTTGGTGGTATTATCTTCACTGTCGTATATGATAGTAGGGGTTTCCTCAAGCCAAGGCGGGTAGGAGGGCGGGGGGACCCTGGCCAGCTCACTGACCTTCACCCCGCTATCGGCTAGAATGCGGTTTACTGTGTCGGATAAGGGTAGCGTTTTGGCCAAGAGTTGAGTGCTATGTTTGGTGTTGGCCTCATAATTTTGGTGCTGAGGAAAAAAGTCAGTCAGGACCTCGCAGGCAGAGTTCTCTACCGCGTGGGCTCTGACAGCATACTGAGCTGAACGGAGTTTTATCTCATCCACAAGGGGCAGCCACCCACACTCGCTGTAGACTCGACTCTTACTCGCTTGTTGGGAGAGTCCCAGAGCTATTTTGAGCGCCCTGCACTCTATAATAGCCAGTTTTTTCATGAGCGCCGGGCGCGTCGCGAAATAAGCTTCGCACCCGTAAAGGAGGCGGGAGCGAATTAATGCCCGCACTACCTCTGTGACACACTTACGCCCTCTGGCCCAGGATTGGGACGCCAGGTAGCGTATGATATAAAGATCCTTGTTGGCCTTATTGATCAGATGTTCGATATGACTGGTCCAGTTAAGTCGGGTATCGATGATAACGCCGAGGAACTTAACTTCTGAGCTCGGTTTGATAATATCACAACCTATCTTTATACTGCAGTTCCTGTACAGTTGTCTACGGGAGACAACAAGAAAGACTGTTTTATTTGAGGCTAGTTGGAAGCCGTTGGTGTACATATATTGACAGAGGTTGTCGATTTTAGTTTGGTAAGAAGATAAGTCAACAGTGTTGGTAACTCTGTTATGGCGTGGTCTATTAGTGTCTATTAAGGCGAGGTCGTCCGCATACAGAAGTACACTGGCACCGTCAACCTTAACAGAAGTAATGTCATAGAGCATGATGCTGAATAAGTTTGGCGCGATGATACTGCCCTGGGGAACCCCCATGTCCAGCGCATGGGTTTCGGACACCGAAGAGCCCACCCGGACAGACATCTTGCGATTGCTGATGAAGTTTTTGATGAATTGGTACATGTGGCCAGAGACACCGATTCTGCCGAGTTTTAGGAGTAGACGAGCATGCCAGACGCTGTCGTACGCAGATTTAATATCAAAGAAGGTTCCAAGAAGAGAATTATTACTATGTGCCAAGGTCTTTTTGATTTTTTCAGTGACGTGCACAATGTGGTCCGCACACGAACGACCTTGCCTAAAACCTGCCTGGCATGTAGGAATGATATTGTGTTTATTGAGGTGGAACTCCAGCCTCTGGTTCACCACACGCTCAAAGATCTTGCTGAGGTGGGGGGTTAGTGATATGGGGCGGTAACTGCCAGGTAGATTGCCCGGTTTTCCGCTCTTCAATACTGCTACTACTTGTGAGTCTGACCACGCTGCGGGGATAGTATCCTTTAACCAGCATAGGTTGAAAAACTGAGTGAGCAACTTAACAAAGTTAGGTGGTAGATGTTTTATCATGTGATATGATATTGGGTCTAAACCTGTGGATTTTTTTGGGTCTTTCACAGAAGAGATGGCGTTTTGGACTTCTTTTGCCTTAAACATGCAGTTTATAGGCAACTGGTTGTCATCTGGGGGGTATGTGAAACCCTTCTCCTGATCTAACCTATAATTGAGTCGTTCAGTATCTAGGGATTTTGATTGACTATTTTTGGCAAAGGTATCTGCTAATAGGTTTGCCTTTTCAGAGTCAGTTGTGGTCATTTTATCACCCGATAGTAGTGGCTTTTCTTTAGTTCTGTATCTACATTTAAATCTGCGGATTTTCTTCCAGATTTTGCCACAGTCTTTGTAATCTTTAGTTTCTTTGTGGACAAAGTTTTCCCAGTTTTGAAGTTTAGCCTCAGCGGTGATCTGGTTAAATTGTATTTCAGCTGACTTCATATTCGTGAAGTTAGCGTCTGAGCAGTGCCTGAGATATGTCCTAATGTGATATCGCTTGTTTGCCAAGGCTTCATCACAGTCTGCATTCCACCACTCATTCCTTTTGGCCTTACAGTTAGGATTTACTGATTTAAGCGGAATGTGATTATTGGCAGCAGTGAGTATACATTGACGTATGTTATTGTAAGAGGCTTCGATGTCATCCGTAAGGAGAGTTTCCTCCCTGACACCCTCGAGCTCCGCACGGAAGCTGTCCCAATTTGCCTGTTTGTAATTGTACTTTTTTCTGACCTCCGAGTTATTGCGATTAGGGGCGAAGTGGCGGAAGGTAAGAACAATGGGTAAGTGATCGGAGCCGAGGGCGTCCGGGAAAACGTTCCAGTCGATGTCAGTGACTATGGCATTTGAGCAAAGGGAGAGATCGATTGCTGACGGGGAATGGTCAGCTCTGTCTGGAAGTCTGGTTGCCGAGCCATCGTTTAGTATACAAAAGTCAGTTTCCAAAATGACGTCAGCAAGGTTGCTATTGGCATGTTTGTATCTAGGGTTA
The DNA here is from genome assembly GCF_037325665.1 of Littorina saxatilis. Classification (NCBI taxonomy): domain Eukaryota; kingdom Metazoa; phylum Mollusca; class Gastropoda; order Littorinimorpha; family Littorinidae; genus Littorina; species Littorina saxatilis. The sequence continues at coordinate 47,729,531 of NC_090246.1, forward strand.
GCAGAGTCCCACAGAGGGTGGTGATTATTAAAATCACCCATCACGCACCAGTGTGCCCTGCCATGATCCAGGGATTTTAGCCAGTCGGTAGTTCCTTTTTTATTACACCCGTGGGGGTAATATATGTTAACTATGTTGAGGTTTTTGGATCCTTTTATTTCGATTTCAACAGCACATGTACTGAGATTTTCTGAACTAGGGATGAGAGGTGCAAAGGGTTTGTAATTTAAGGAAGACTTTAGATAAATAGCTGTTTGAATGAGTTGCCCTGAGCCCTTTTGCTCTACTATGGGAGGGAAGTCAAAACCATCTATAGAAGGCAGTAGGGAGCGTTTTCTCTTGACTGACTGGATAACTAAGATGTCAGCAGAGTGATTTGATATATAATTATATAGCTGAGAGAAGTTAGAGTTGATAGAGCGACAGTTCCACTGTAATATGATAAATCCGTGACCGCTTTCACCTTGTTCAGCCATTTTAACACGCACAAAGAAGGTAAGTTAAAGGGCAGATTTAAAATAGGTTAAAAAGTGGTTTTAACAGCTTTCATATCCGTCACGGACAACTGCTTGGCACCAGCAAGAGCGCCCAGCGCCAGAGTGGCGCCGCCCGGAATGAAGCGTTCAACCTTGGTGTTGGAGAGTTGTGTGTATGTAGCTGAGAGGGAGTCGATCAGGTCGAGAGGACTCTGCATCTGTCTGGCCTTAACCATGAAGCCGAGGCACTGCTCGATGAAACCTTGAAGGCCTCTTTGTTGTTCATTTAAATTTGCATATTGCTCTCCTGTTTTTAGCTTATCTAGTGCAGCGTCGGCTAGCTCAAGCTCTGCCTTCTCCTGCTCCTCCCTCATCTGCTGCTTTATTTCCTGTTCAGTTTTAAGTTTGTATTCTCTGAATCTCTGGGCCAATCCCTCCTCCATTCTCCCCATCAACCTCTCGAAGAGCTGCTCTTCTTTCGAGGCCTTTAACCCGGGGGTCCCATGAAGCGGCGCCTCTGCCCGAGCCGTCTGAGACTTACAGGGCGCCTGGGGGCCAGGATTTGGATTTTGCGAAGTTGTTTGGTGCTTCGCGGTTGCAGCAGAACTGTCCGCATGAACTGGAAGGAGTGTATTGTCATGTTCGGTCATTTTGTTTTTGATTTCTTGTATTTTATTTACTTGCCCACCCAGGGGGGGTCTCTGGACAGCCAAAGAGTACCCGGACCGGGGGGTTGAGGTCCGCCGGATCGGTTGCGGAGGGGGACGCCAGAAGGAGTCCCTCATTTCCGCTGGGGCAGTCGCTGTTTTATTTTGTTGTTTGGCGAGCTCGCGCCGCGCCCGATCCAGGGCCTCAGAATATGGTATGTATGCTGCCGACCTGATCTTATTGGCCTGCAGCCTCAGTCTCATTTCCGGGCATCCAAGATAAGCGGCGGAATGCTCGCCCTTGCAGTTTACGCAATGTTTGGCCTTGGTGCACGTCGCTCCGTCGTGGCCCTTGGAGCCACATCGGGGGCAGATCTGCACTTTTGATTTGCATTGTTGTTTTAGGTGCGATAGTCTCTGGCACTTCGTACAGCGCCGCACTGGAGGAGCGTAGGGTTCGACGCCGTACACCTCACTCTCCAGAACGACGCTGTCTGGAAGAATTGCCGTTGTAAACGTGACACGGACCGCCTGAGACGGTTTCCCATCCCTAAGGAGAAGACGGCGAAAAGATCGAACCGAGGAGGGGCCCTTTTCTACAAGACTCCCATCCTCCATCCGGACGCGCACGCCCACTGCCATCTCAGACAGGTCTGTTCCTGAATGTATTGTGGGTATGCGTTTAATGACACCTTCGGTTGTTACCTCCGGACGGTGGCATTTCACTTTGATGCCGCCGATCGAGTCCAGCCTCAATAGCTTGTTTTGTTGTGATGCTGAGGAGCACCCTACCAGGACGCTCCCAGCTGCCAGCATGCGTATTTCTTTGACCTCGCCGATGGCAAGGTCAAAAGTTTTTTTCCTCCTGAGGCCGAGTCCCTGCAATGTTGCAGGGCCCTCCTTCAGGTCCTGCACCACCACGGGGAACTCTAAGAAGGAGGGAGGAGGTTGCTTGGGTTGGTAAAGAAGTTTTCTTCGGGGTCTTTGTTTTGTGTGTGTGTGTGTATTGGCAGGTGGTAGTGGCTGTTGAGTTGTCTGGTTTTCTTGTGATTCGGTTAGGGGTTGGGAGGTGTCGACCCCCCGGGCAGATGTTGCATGGGAAATACCTGTGTTTCCCTGAAGAGGGGGACCCTCGCAGAGGACCTTTTGCTTCTTTTTCTTTTTGGGCTTCTTACGATTGACTTCGGTGAAGTCTTCCTCAAAATGATCAGTAATCTGAGAGCGTGGGGGGCTATCCCGGAAGAGAAGAGATTCCGGAGAGCTCTGCCCCCCCTCAGGGTCGTCCTCCCGCAATCTCTTTCTCTTGAAAGGAGAAGATATGCTGGTTTTCTCATTGGTGATTGCTTTATTAAGCTGTTTGGATTTTGGGGACTGACCAGTCCGGCTGGCCCGGTCAGTCTCATTCAGTGATTCCATGGGAATATCTGGGGCGCGGTCAGAACCGCTTGCTGTTTGGTCCATATTAAGGGACCAATCTTGCTCCCTCAGAGCAGTGGTGTCCGTTGGAAAGTAGTTATCTACCCAGATGAACGTTTCCCGCCTATCAGCAAAGGTGGTGTTTGGCAGTTTGTGTTTAGCAACTTGGCTCATCACTTACAAGGTACGGTACGGTCACCAAGAAAAAACAAGCCAAACAGCTCAGGGTTAAAAAGGCAGGATAAAAGCAGGGTAACAAAAGCGTCCCTAGACAAAGAGTGAGCTGAAGCTCACCCCTCTAGCGACTTTCACTTCTCTCCCGAGAAACACGAGGACTCCTGCAGGGCGAGTGGGAACGCCACCAAGGGCAGCTAGCCCCCTTTCTGGACCCACGCCAAGAGCAGAGGGAGCTGTGTCGTGTGTTTAAGACACAACGAAAATGTGATTGTCCCCCTTTACCCTCAGGAATTCGGGAGAAAATCGCTATTTGAGCACTGACTTGGCTATGTAAGCTCGAGGTGCGTTAAAGCAATCGCTATGTAATCAGCATGTTTGCTTGTGAAAGAACGCACTCTACGGGCCAGCAACTGCAGTGAATTACTCGTGCTGAGTGTGACATGACATGCACGTGACAGAACACGACATGCCGACATAAAATTACACAAAAGCCGCCAGACCACATCACAAACAGAACTGAACAATGCACAGGTGTTGCTCACATAGACACACACACACACACACACACACACACACACACACACACACACAAACACAGAGAAGCCGTATCTATAGAGAGATAGATGACAGTGTATTTTTCGCGTGGCTATAAATTGATTCTACCTTTGCACTTTTACAGTGAGGATAATTTACGGGTCCAATTTACGTTCTGGACACTGCGGTGACCTTCTAAAAATAGTAACAGAACGCCGGGAATATCCGAAGATGCCCCCTTCATACCATACGAAGGAAGGGAGGTAAACGCTGAAAACATGGAGAAGATGAGAAGATAAGGAAGAGTTACTTATAATGGTGAAATGAACACAAAAACCAAATTCGGTTCAGCGCTGCGCGCTGAGAGCACGTGTTGAAATATCTCATCGATGATATTGTGTCCGGGGTGTAGCTGAATACGGTGTCCAAATTTGAAAAAGATCCACCGAGAACTTTGGCTTTGGTGTGTCGGTATGGGGGCCCGGGTAGCTGAGGTGGAACCAAAATAGCTGAGGTGGAACCAAAATCGGTTCAGCGCTGCGCGCTGAGAGCACGTGTTGAAATATCGACCAGGTTGTGTCCTGTACCGGGTCTACCTGAATATGCCCACCAAATTTGAAGCAGATCCATCGAGAACTTTGGCCGTGCATCGCGAACTCACACACAGACACACAGACAGACACACAGACACACAGACACAAGTCGTATATATATATAGATAGAAGCAAATTTATTTCTTCAGGCCTAACCATCATAATGCCATATATATGCATGGTGATCTGTAAACTTTTGTTCTCTGTGCACAATGCATGTGTAAACATTATTTTGTTCGCAGAACGCAGAACCAATTTCACATTTTAACCCTTAGGCTGGATGTCGCGACATATGGCGCGCTACTTTACGTATACTGTCACCTGTTACGTATACTGTCACCATGGATGCGAAAACCTATATGATCGTTTTTTGACTCACATGCGAAGCAAAAGTGATTCTATGTACTCACCCGAGTCGTCCGTCCGTCCGTCCGTCCGTCCGGAAAACTTTAACGTTGGATATTTCTTGGACACTATTCAGTCTATCAGTACCAAATTTGGCAAGATGGTGTATGATGACAAGGCCCCAAAAAACATGCATAGCATCTTGACCTTGCTTCAAGGTCAAGGTCGCAGGGGCCATATATGTTGTCCAAAAAACAGCTATTTTTCAAATTTTTCCCATTTTCTCTGAAGTTTTTGAGATTGAATACCTCACCTATATATGATATATAGGGCAAAGTAAGCCCCATCTTTTGATACCAGTTTGGTTTACCTTGCTTCAAGGTCAAGGTCACAGGAGCTCTTCAAAGTTGGATTGTATACATATTTTGAAGTGACCTTGACCCTGAACTATGGAAGATAACTGTTTCAAACTTAAAAATTATGTGGGGCACATGTTATGCTTTCATCATGAGACACATTTGGTCACATATGATCAAGGTCAAGGTCACTTTGCCCCTTATGAAATGTGACCAAAATAAGGTAGTGAACCACTAAAAGTGACCATATCTCATGGTAGAAAGAGCCAATAAGCACCATTGTACTTCCTATGTCTTGAATTAACAGCTTTGTGTTGCATGACCTTGGATGACCTTGACCTTGGGTCAAGGTCACATGTATTTTGGTAGGAAAAATGTGTAAAGCAGTTCTTAGTGTATGATGTCATTGCTAGGTTTAGGTCAAGCATGTGAGTCGTATGGGCTTTGCCCTTCTTGTTTTGTTATTTTTCTCTCTGTTAAATCACCAGTGGCTATGTAACATGTGTTACAGAATTGCACCAGTGTAAGGGTTAACATTTTATTTTTCACTCACATGTTTGCTGAAGTGTACAAATTTTGTTCCATTTAGTGCTGGTTTTTTTCGCCGTCTCAAGACATATATATGGTGATGTGTACAACAGTACTATTGTCCTCTGGGCACATTTTTTTGCACATTTATGTCCCTCACTTATGTCAATGTAACCGCTAATTTGTTTAAGTCCAGTCAATCGTACAAACGTTTCATTGTGGGTGACTCGAGCTGTCGGGGTACTGCGACGAGATTTCTTTCCCAATTATATGATTGGTGTTATAATTATATTCTTTTACATATTTTAACTAGCATTCATCATCTTAGTTGAAGCGTGACAAAATGATTTTGTCACATTGATTGAATTCGCAGACTGTCCACATTGACTGAAATCGCAAAAAAGGGTTCAATTTAACGCTGTTTTATTCTTTCCCAATTATATGATTTGTTATTGTTCACAGAACCCACTGTATATTTACCACTGGGTTACTTTTTCATTCCTATTTGCTGATGTATAACACTTTTTTTTGTACTGTGCACACTATTCGCTCATTTAATGCTGTGTTTATGTGTTTGTTTCATTCCCATGTGTCATATTTTCTGAGATTTCGGTAAATGTAGCCACTTTTTTTGTTTTGCCGCATTTAGCCTTTCCTTCGTAACTGTCTGCCTTCACCAAGCTGTAGATTCTTGCATTACTAATGGCGAACAGCTACGCAAGAAAACAAAGAAAGTGTATTCAAGCGCCGAGCCTGGTAAAAAGAAAATATGGCTATACTGACCGAAATTTCAGAAAGCGTCACATGTTTGCTGCTGTGTAAATGGTTTGCAGTTCATTGCATATTGAACGCTGCTTTTCTTAGGTTTGATGTTTTATCACATTTTGTTGTTCACTTCTGTGTGTGCTAGCGCTTTTTGGGGGTAACTTTGTCGCAATTACTTCAAAATTTGATATGTTACTGTTTTTTTTTTATTTTTTTATTTTTTTATTTTTTTCGTTTTTTTTTTAGGAGATCAGACATTGTTAATCACACATGTGCGTGCGTTTTTTTAAAAAATTTTTTTATATCGGAAGTTTTTTTGTTATTTTTTTTATAATCATTTTAATTCTTATTAAGTTATTATTGTTTTCCTTCAGTCTCACTCTTTCTCTCAGCTTCACACTCAATGGACAGTAAACAGATCATGGACAATTGTTTTTAATTTTTTTTTTTACATTTACCCTCTCTCTCTCTCTCTCTCTCTCTCTCTCTCTCTCTCTCTCTCTCTCTCTCTCTCTCTTTCTCACACTTGTCCACACAACATCTCTCTCTCTCTCTCTCTCTCTCTCTCTCTCTCTCTCTCTCTCTCTCTCTCTCTCTCTCTCTCTCTCTCTCTCTCTCACTCACTCCCTAGTCTGTCTTTCTCTGCATCCACTTTCTTTCTCTTCGACTTGTCTGTTTTTTCTGAATTTTGTTCTTCGGAATTTTCTGTCTTCTTCTTTGTTCTTCTTTTTTGCTTCGTCTCTCTCTCTCTCTCTCTCTCTCTCTCTCTCTCTCTCTCTCTCTCTCTCTCTCTCTCTCTCTCTCTCTCTCTCTCTCCTCTCCCCCATACTCTGTCGGTCTCTCTCTCCCCCTCTCTCCCATAGTCTGCCAATCTCTCTCTCTCTCTCTCTCTCTCTCTCTCTCTCTCTCTCTCTCTCTCTCTTTCTCTCTCTCTCACTGTCTCCTCTCGTTCTATCTTCTCTCTCTCCACCTATTTTTTTTTATTTTTATACATTTTGTCCTATATTTTCTTCCGTCATCATTTCTCCTTTTGTTACCTAACGTTTCTTTATTTCAATTTCACAGATAGCAACATATATGCGAGTCACAAGTCAATTATTTTTCTTAAACTTAACTCTTTTTCAAAAATACATCCGATCTCTAAAGGGGTACCGTATCTATAAATACCTATGCACATTTTTGCAATCAAGATCAGCAAATTGACATAGTTTGCTTCAGCGGATGAAATAGAATTCCTTTTAACTAGGCCAAATAGGGCATCCCGCACATCAACATGAATTCTTTTTGAACAAGCGGTGAAGAAGGCTTCTTCAACAAGATTCCACACTTTGCTTATTTTTATACAATAATAAAAGAAATGTTCGATATAATCTGTCTCTTCTGTACAATGTGTACAACTAATACTCTCAGCAATGCCCATTTTATACAATATAATGTTCGTTGGATAAATGTTATGAGTTATTTTCCAGTGTAGCAGTCTCAATCTTACTTCTTTTGATGCCTTGCTTGCTATCTGCCAAATGTCCTTGTTTATTTCAATTCCCATCTTTCTTTTCCAGAAACTGACTGCAATAGTCTCAGTTTGATAAGCGTCTACCATTAATTTACGAAACTGCCTGGGTTTAAATGTACTTATTTTTTGATAATCCATTACCTTCATAGCTTGTATTCCATTATCATTCATCTTCAAAAAAAGGGATGCTATTGCTGTGCGAATTGCCCCATATTCAAATAGTCTTGTTGGTTTATGCCCAACTCTTTCACAAATCCTGTGAAATGGTAAAAACATATTATTCTCGTATAAATCCTTCACATAGCATATATCAGATGTAACCCAATCACGTAGAAACATTGTCTTGCCACGATAAGCAATTAGAGAGTTATTCCATAGGCATAAATTCTCCAGCTGGGTCATTTTTTTCACGCATGGTAATATCTTTTCATGGTTGTCAAGCCAACATTCTAAAACGCTTTTCCAGAACTTGTTTGTAATCAACCCCAACCCTTTAAATAAGGCTGGTTTGACGTTTGCTTGAAAGCAGCATAGATTTTTTCCGAGTTTGGAGAACATACTGAGTGGAATACTTTTCCAAGCTTCTTCGTTTGGTTGCAGTAATTTCGAAAACCATCCAAGTACAAAGGATTTTTGAAAGTCACCCAAGTCAATCATATTTAGGCCACCTTTACTTGTTTCCTGGCACATAACTTTTCGTTTTACCTTTTCATAGGCTTTTGTGTTTGAAAATCTTTTTTTCCAAATGAATCTGAAAAACACTGAGTTCAGTTTACATATGATCTTTTCGGGTATAATCAAAGCTTGCAAAGCATGTGTTAATTGAGGGATCAAAAGTGATTTTACAAGGCAAATCTTTCCCATTATACTGCAGTTTCTCTTAGACCACTTAATCATTGTGCTCTGAATATGATTAATTTTTTCCGTCCAGTTTTCTTCGATTTCCGAGGCTTCCAGATTATTACTAAAATATATACCAAGAATTTTGACTTTTGATTTCCATCTGAAGCCACATGGCTGCTCCTCAGAGTACTTCTGTGAACCCAACCACATGGCCTCCGATTTCAGTCTGTTCACAGCCAGTCCTGAGAACTTGGAGAAATATGACACCAATGTCAGAGCATTTTGCACATCATCAGTGCCTTTCAGAAAAAGCGTAATATCATCAGCGTACAAGATCATTTTCAATAGTCTTTCTTGATTAGTATTGGCTGATGGCAAGAATACCCCTTTAACTGACTGATCTGCCCTAGATATGTTACTGTTGTCACTGCACAAGTCATGGCCAATCCACCACTGTGCCCTTTTTTTTAATTTTTTTATCTCTCCCAATAAATGTATGGCATTTTGTTCTGTACGCGCGTGCCATTGCAGATTGAACACGTTTTTGTTGTTGCTAATTCATAATTAACTCTGTAATTAATGAAGAAGAAAAAATCCCGTGCGGAGCACGGGTATTAGTTGTAATTATATACGGCTTGTGTGTGTCTGTCTGTCTGTCTGTGTGTACTGTTTACGATTCACGGCCAAAGTTCTCGATGGATCTGCTTCAAATTTGGTGGGCATATTCAGGTAGACCCCGGACACAATCGTGGAAAATTTTGAACACGTGCGTGCTCTCAGCGCTGAACCGATTTTGGTTTTTCTGTACATCCATTCCCAGTAACTCTTCCTTATCTTCTCCAGTGTTTTGCGCGTTTATCTCCCTTCCTTCGTACGGTGCGCCGGCGAAGCCGTCGTACACCCGGCAAAGCCGGGTCCCCGGCGAAGCCGGGTATTCGGCTCTACTTATTCCCGGCGAAGCCGTACCCGGCGAAGCGGGTATTCATCTAGTGCTTCACCTCGTCCCTCTCCTTCTATATATATCCCTCGCTCTTGTGAATTTCTAGTTTGTTCAGAGGAGAGAGAGAGAGAGAGAGAGAGAGAGAGAGAGAGAGAGAGAGAGAGAGAGAGAGAGAGAGAGAAAGAGAGAAAGAGAGGGGGGGGGGGAGAAAGAGAGGGAGGAGAAAGAGAGGGGGGAGAAAGAATGAGAAGGGGGGATATAGAGAGGGAGAGAGTCGCGGGAGAAAGAGAGATTTAATGACGCTATTGGTTTTGTTCATTAATTTCACTGATGGTTATAATTGTTGAGAGAGTGTCATGAAGTGGAATATGCGAATAAAGAAGTTATTTTTTATTATTACGTGCTCTGCCCTATCTAGTTAAGGCCAAAAAAAAATAGGTCTGTTTACGGTAACATAGGCCAAAAAAATAGGGTCGGTAGGTCGGGAATTTTTTTTTTTTTTTTTTTTTTTTCCCAAAAAAACCATATTTTTACGTTATTTTGCCAAAAAAACAAGATTTTTTTTTTTTTTTTTTTTTTTTCCCAAATGCCAAAAAAAAGTCTAGGGTCGCGCGAAAAAACTAGGGTCGGTCGGGTTACCGTAAACAGACCTATTTTTTTTTTTTGGCCTAAACTGACTCTTTCACTCTTCGCACTACACACTTCACACACAGAATCTGGGAGGATACAGACTTATTATTTCCTCACAAATAATACAATTCTTCACATCAATACAGCAATACCAATCACCACTCACGAACGCACAGTTCACACAGTGATATTGCAATCACTCAATGCATGTGAGTACATAGTATAACAATCTTCCGTAACCTAACTATCTCAATATTAGGTTATTCCACAAGAGAGGATGTTGACAGACACTCACGAGTTCGTAGTTCTCACTTCATGCCGTCCTTTACACACTCTTGTGCCACTGTAATCCATGCCGATACTGTTATCCATATTTCACGTTCCTCCCCGAGAAACACTACTTCGCCCTTAGCGAAAGGTACCGGTACGTCTCAACGTCCAGTGTTGATGGGGACTCCACCGTCCATCCACCTTCGCCGATGTGACTTCTTGTCCTGACATCGTCACGAACTCTCCAGTGTGGGTTCCAACCCCCCGGACACCGTCATGGAAACTCCTAAAGAATTAACCCAAGTCTTAAACAATCTCTTCTTTCTAAACAGTCGTGTATCATCTCTCTCGTTCATTCTTCCATTTCTCTCCCTCTTGGCCATATTTACTAAGTACCTAACGTAATCCAAACATAATAGGCCTAATGATCACACTCTCATTCTCCATTCTACATTCACAACTAAACATTACACACGTACTTCTGACATCATTCCATGTATGTCATTCCGTCCACAATCAATATCCAAGCTATACTTAACCCATGGATCACTTAATCCATTAATGACACTACCATACATAGCATCAACATCTTTAACATAACATAAATGCGTAACAACATTTATGCTCAAGAAATTACCCAACAAAACGTAATACAATCTCAACGAGAATCCTCTTAAAAACTTCACACTAGAATTTAGTACACTTTGCATACACTAACATTTACATTCCAGCTATGTATTCAAGCTTCAATATTATACAACATAAAAACTCATTTACCTTAGAGACCCGTCTCAAGAAGGAGTGCTTGTTCCCAGAACAAGACGACAAGCGAAACCCAACCTCCTTGGTTTCTAGTTTGAATCGCTGTGAACTCTCTCAGTCTCAACCCAGCTATATCTTTCAAACTCGTAAACACAATTCTGTTAAGCCAGGGCTATTTCCTCGTGAATCGCACGAAACCCGTGATATCGCTTCTAACCTGTCTACGCATCAACAATCCATTCTTTAGGGAGGTTAAACTCACGACGTCTTTACAAAACCCAACCTATCTCCAAATACCTTACTTACATCTTTGTGACAGAGAGAAAGACAGAGAGAAAAAGAGAGAGGGGGAGGAGAGAGAGAGAGGGAGGGAGAAAGACAGGGAGAGAGACGCGGGAGAGAGACAGATAGATATAATGACATTAGTTTCGTTCATTAATGTTACTGATGGTTATAATTGTTGAGAGAGAAAGAGACGCAGAGAGATAGAGAGGGGGAGAGAGAGAGAGGGGCGGGGGGGGGGGGGTGGGCGGGAATGATGTGTTTTAGGCTTGTTCAGTATTGCGTCGTTGTATAGCTATATTGCCCTACAGGAGATGTAGAGAGAGACGTAGAAAGACAACGACAGAGACAGACAGAGAAACGGGGGGAACAGAGAGATAATGTGTATTCATAACAAGTGTCCACAGCATGTTGCCGTATTGTAAACGTCTATTAACAATCAATGAAATAATAATAATCGTTTATTTTCGCATTGAGTAAATGTATGTCAATTTTCAGGGAAGTCAGAATAAATAAATGGTTTCCACTCAATCTACAAAGCAATCGTTTTCTCAGAACAATATGTTTTTAGTAAATGTACACATTTCTTGGAATGTTTAGGACATTTGTCAACTTCCCGATTACAAATCATAAAATTTAATAATGAATTTACAAAAAATGTTTAGAAATTTACTAAAAACATAGTTTTTAAAGAAAAGTTAACCGTAACATACATAACCCGAATTCATTCCTGGCTGTCCTTGCAATGTCAACAGGTTTACGTGGCTCTGGATATCGGTGAACGCCTGCTACTTCTGGTCCTGTCCAAGGAAAAGATGGAACTGCTGGTGTTGATGACGGTGGAATGCTTGTACAACGCTATGTGGTAGGCAATACTATTAGGTTACACTCCAGACACTGTTCGATTAGGGTAAGCCGACCGGCCTTTTTCAGCTTACCTTTAACTCATTGTCTCCCAGGTACTCATATGGCTCTATCTGACCAGGTACGGAAATATCCGCTCAGACTGTTAGCTTCAGTCGCTTTCTGTAAGGCAAAAAAAAAAAAATAGTCTGTTTACGGTAACCCGACCGACCCTATTTTTTTCGCCGCGACCCTAGACTTTTTTTTTGGCATTTGGGGAAAAAAAAAGAAAAAAAAAAGAAAAATATGTTTTTTTGGAAAAAAAAAAAAATCCCGACCTACCGACCCTATTTTTTTGGCCTATGTTACCGTAAACAGACCTATTTTTTGTGTTGGCCTAACGTCCATCCAATGCCTGCATTCCAGCGTGTTGATACACAGTTACTACACCGTTCCTACAATTCTGAGTGACCTGCTACAGCACAGCTGATTTCGGCTAAAAAAAACCTTGGTCAACATAGGTGGGGTAGAAAGTGTTGTTAAGGGCAGGAGCTACCATACAATACACCGTTTTTCTCTTCAAGTCATTTGACCACAACATTCATGAAACAGAACTGTTTGTGTTAACATTTGGTGTGCATTTGCTTCAATGTACGTAGAATGATAGCATATGGTCAAAACAAAATTTGCTCTTAGATTGACTTAGTAAAAATTATTAAATGAATAATAAGCAATACACTACTTATTGCATCACCCTGTTATATAACCGTGTGGTTTTGGACAACACTTTTCCCCTGTTGTTCGAGCCTTAAGGCAGATAGCATTCAGCGTTCAGCCCAAAACAACCCTAACATATTTGGCAATAAACATGCTGAGAGAAAAAAAGGTTTGTATGTTTTGTTTTATGTTGCCGAGTTTAAGTGAGAATCAGAGACCACGAACGAAGAAGAAGATGATGATATTTATCCCATGACCTGCCTCTTTGTCTCTGTTAGCTGAGGAGGTGATTAGGCCAAAAAAATAATAGGTGTGGTTACGGTAACATAGCCCCAAAAAATAGGGTAGGAAGGTAGGCAATCACTTTTTTTTTTTTAAACTTTTTTTTCTAATGTGTACAAATTAAACCTACCGTATTTTCCGGGTGACAAGGCGCTTTGTTATCTAAGACGCACCCCCTTCTTTTTATTAATGCACAAACGTTAAATAAAACAGTTTAAACCAAAAAAAAATTGTAATCCAGTCACCCATTGGACGCAGGGGGCCAATAGGGCGCACCAAAATGACCCAGTTTTTGCCATGAGAGGTGGTTCCCCTGTCATATCTGAGAGAGGAAACACTTCCTGCATCGGGGTCAGTGACCGGTCAGTGACCAAAGGCATTGTGATAGCCGGGTGGCCTTGTTAAAAGACACGACCTTCTTCCCATGGGTCAATGACCCAGTTTTTGCCATGAGAGGTGGTTCCCCTGTCATATCTGAGAGAGGAAACACTTCCTGCATCGGGGTCAGTGACCGGTCAGTGACCGAGTTTAACAGAGTGGAAATCTGTGTGTGCGGCAAGATCAAAGGCAGGGCAGTACCTAGTAGCTGAAACATGCATTATCACAAGTTGTTTGACTGGTACTCAAGCGGTCTCTTTGATTTTTTTCGTATTTCATACACGGATTAGGCGCTTCGTTATACAAGACGCAGGGGTCGAACTCGAGGAAAAAAAGTCGCGCCTTATGACCCGGAAAGTACGGTACTTGACAGGGAAATAAGTGTGCGACACGGGCGCTTTCGCTTTCATTGCGTTTTTTGCACTGTTTTTTTTTTTTGTTTTTTTTTTTTTTGTGTGACAAATGTAATAAAAAGTTATAGGGTCGGCCCCAAAAAATAGGGTAGGTCGGGTTACCGTAACCACACCTATTTTTTTTTATAGGCCTTATTCTGAATATTCCATCACAACCATATGGATATCCCATCACAACCGAGTTTCGATCTCAACTGTCATTGGTCATTGTCTTTGATTTCACAGTACAATTGAATAATTTATAGAGGTCATCTGCATATTCAGAGTTTACAGATGGACTACTTTTTTCAACATACGACTGAAATATTTTGTGGTGTCAAAGTAGGTAGCGGCAGTAACGCTAGTCCCATGCGGGAAAGCGAGATCTGTGCTGAAAATAACACGTTTTCAATTTCCGACAGCTTTCAATATATGGCATATTATTGAAAATGGAAACTACAGAAATGAAGTTGGATTCTTTGTCTTTTACCCCATGCCATTTGTTTGCAAAATGTGCTTGGATTGAATGCGTGTGCGTGAATCACAAATACTCTCTCCGGATTTTCGGACAGCCGTGACGCGACCGCCATTACTACTTGCTCTTCAACTTTTTGTGGTGTTTCCCTTTCGGCGTTGTATTTTCTAAAAATAGTTTCATTCAACGATCGGAAACCAGTGTCAACTGCTAAAGAAAGAGTCCCTTTTCTTTCTAGGGGGGGTATTTTTTAGATTAAATCGATGGTGGATTTTAGACATGGACAATAAAAAATTGCCCAACTTTAACCTTTCGTAACTTAAAAACAACTCAAACGATCGTAGTCGTAAAAGATGCGCTAGAAAGTCCGATTTCTTGTGAATCCTCCAAATATGGAAGTTTCCGTTTAAGATTCATGCGCGCGAAGCGCGAGCCAATCAAAACCGAGGACCTGCAAAACCGGTAAAATCCGTTGCGTTGATCGCGAGTCATGGCGGAGTATTCAAGCGAAGCGATGGTGACGCACGCTTCGAGACAATTTGTGGAAGAAATCAAACCCATCCTTGGTAAGTGTTGATGTTTTTCTGTTCATTTAGTGTTTAGAAGTTGATCTGTCGAACCATTCTGCTGAATTTAGCGTTTTGAGTGCGTAGTTTTCATTTTGATGATAGTAGTTTGTGCTGGGTCATTTTGTATTGGGTGTTGAAATGGGGGTACTCGATAAACGACCTAAGTTATTTTTTGCCTTTCGCCGTACATGTGATATATTTGTTTCAAACTAATCTTGAATTATTACTCCGATGGTTTTTGTTTCTCAGTTGTTGTTTTCTTGAGGATTAAATTAGGATTAAAAGGAATAATTGTTCCTTTGCTAAAACCGGAAGTGCAAGACTAGGCCTAGCAACGAGTAGCGTAGCTTACATGCACTGACCCTAGCGCATCTCCATTCCTTCTTCCTTTTCCCCCCAGTTAATCAGAGTTTATGGTCCATCAAACTTGTGTGATTACTAATTTGTTTCTCATGACAAGCAAGGTGATATAATAAATTAGAAACGAGTTAAAAAATAACCAAATACATGACAGAAAAACAAAGCAAACTTTTGTTTTGGGACAAAAGTAAAACTGAAAGTAAACAGGCCTTCATGGTGGCTTCCAGTAAGTTCGTCACACGGTAGATTCGTCACCGGTCCCGGTAACTTCGCCACAGTAGTCCGAGCGCGGCTCTCTCTATCTCTCTCTCTCTCTCTCTCTCTCTCTCTCACCTCCTTCCACCCCTCCCTCTCCTCACATTGAGTTTCTCTGCCTCCTTGACAGTGAGGTTGAAGTCATAGGACTCCCTCTCTCTCTCTCTTGGTCGCGCGTGTGTGGGTGTTAGTCAGTGTGTGGGTGTGTGTGCGATGGTGTGTGTGAGTGTTTGTGCGTTTGTACGTGCGTGTGTGTGCGTGCGTGTCATGGATATGGGTGTATGTACGTCCGTCCGTCTCTCTCTCTCTCTCTCTCTCTCTCTCTCTCTCTCTCTCGCTCCCTCTCTCAGACTACATGCTTTTGAGAACTGCTCAATGAGTAGATCTCGGGTTGAGAACTGCTCAATGAGTAGATCTCGGGTTTTAAAATAACAACGCTCGGACTGTGTCGTCTGAAAACTGCTCAGTTGAGAACTGCACAATGAGTAGATCTCGGGTTTTAAAATAACAACTCTCTCTCTCTTTCTCTCTCTCTCTCTCTCTCTTTCTCTCTCTCTAAAAAATGTCAGTGAATCTTGAATCTCTCCCACAAATCAAACATCTGAAAGCATAAGCTCTAAGCTTAACACCCGCCCACCCCTGCCAGTAATTTCGTCACGGGTGACGAATCTACCGCGTGACGAACTTACTGGTAGCCTTCATGGTTTCAGTACAAAAATATTATGAACATAGTATTACATTTTTGTTTTGTTTGTGCGTGTTACAGATGATGCTCACTTCCAGCAAATGAAGTCTGCTTTCACACTCACAGCAACTGGAAGAGGTCGACCACCCAAACTTCAGCTGGTACCACTGACCAACAAGCTATTGTTGCAGCTGGATCTGCTTCGGTTGGAAACAGGGAGGGATTGGAGTGACCTGGTTTAATTTCTCCCCAAAGTGTTCGAGTGAACTTGCTGCAAGGACTTGAAATCAAGGCAGAAATTGAGGGAACAGTGAAAGAAGCAACAAAGCTGGGGAATAAGACTGGATTAGAACTAGAAGCATTTTTGGATATCGACGCAGGGCGTTGCATCATGGGCCGGAATGTTGGGGTTCATTTGCTGAAACATAGGATCACAAGAAACCACCTGCTCAATCCGGACCTTCTGGAAGACCTTGACCGTCCATCAGAACTTGTGAATGGCATGGTGCTCGATCTAATATCGTTCCACAAAAAGGAGAACCTATCGCTGACTTCTGCCAGATTCCTGCATCGGTTGTTTTTGGACACAACATTGTGCTTGCACCATTTTCTTCTTCTGGCAGAACATTCACAGTCGAATCTCCAGCAAACCTGCCTGCCATGTACACCTGTTTCAAGCAGTACTTGACTGACAACTTTGTTTGACTGACTTTGAAGAAGGGGTATATATGCATTTGACTGTCACTTCTCATCCGACTGTGCACTTTGCAAGAATTTAGTTTTCCCCAGAGAACTGTGAACAATGTTAGTAAATTTATCCCACATACGTGAGAGAGATAACCGTGAGATAAAAATCGTTCAAATCACACGTGTGTATATCATGTAAATGAGGTCAACCGGAAGGTCAAGCTATGTAAATTAGTAGTACATGGGATAAACCGGAAGGTCAAGCTAATCCTATCGAGGAAGGATATGCTTTGCTGTTGTTGTTCCTTTTGGTTTCTTTTATCCTGTGGCCACTGCTTTTCTTTTTATCTGGTATATTTTGAAGTGATGGGTTTGATTTCTTCCACAAATTGTCTCGAAGCGTGCGTCACCATTGCTTCGCTCGAATACTCCGCCATGACTCGCGATCAACGCAACGGATTTTACCGGTTTTGCAGGTACTCGGTTTTGATTGTTCGAATATTAAACTTAACAGTGTTGACAAAGGCGAACTACTTTGTCCTAGTTTGAGAGTGTGTGTCATGGCGGAGGAATGAATGTCAAATTGAGTAAAGTGGTTTGAAGTTCTAAAGCGGTTGATCCAAAGGCAATATCGCTGTCGGTGACTTTTAGTTAGATCTGGCACAGAAGTATATAATGTAGGATAAACAGAATACTACATGGCTTGCTGTGTCGTACCAGATTTACACTCGTTGCTTTTTCAAATAGTAAACAGCTCGCTTTCGCAGTTCACTATTTAAACAAGAAGGGCAAAGCCCATACGACTCACATCCTTGACCTTTACATGACCTTGACCTTCAGGGTCAAGGTCAAATAACTAAACCTAGCAATGACATCATACACTAAGAACTGCTTTACACATTTTTCCTACCAAAATACATGTGACCTTGACCCAAGGTCAAGGTCATCTAAGGTCATGCAACACAAAGCTGTTAATTCAAGACATAGGAAGTACAATGGTGCTTATTGGCTCTTTCTACCATGAGATATGGTCACTTTTAGTGGTTCACTACCTTATTTTGGTCACATTTCATAAGGGTCAAAGTGACCTTGATCATATGCGACCAAATGTGTCTCATGATGAAAGCATAACATGTGCCCCACATAATTTTTAAGTTTGAAACAGTTATCTTCCATAGTTCAGGGTCAAGGTCACTTCAAAATATGTATACAATCCAACTTTAAAGGACCCTTGCGACCTTGACCTTGAAGCAAGGTCAACCAAACTGGTGTCCAAAGATAGGGCTTACATTGCCCTGTATAGCATACATAGCTAAGGTTGCCATTCTCGATAACTTCAGAAGAAAATGTGAAAAATGGCCGTTTTTAAGACAACAATTACGGCCCCTGTGACCTTGAACTTGATGTGAGGTCAAGTTGCCGCACATGTTTTTTGAGATCTTGTAACCATACACCATCAGGCCACATCAGGTGTTGATAGACTTAATAGTGTCCAAGAAATATCCAACGTTAAAGTTTTCCGGGCGGACGCCGGGACGGACGGACGGACGACTCGGGTGAGTACATAGACTCACTTTTGCTTCGCATGTGAGTCAAAAAACAACTCGTGTAAATCTGGTACGACACAGCAAGCCATGTAGTATTCTCTAGATCTTACTTCAATCAATCAATCAATATGAGGCTTATATCGCGCATATTCCGTGGGTACAGTTCTAAGCGCAGGGATTTATATATATATTTTTTTAATTTAAAATTTTTTTTTTTTATGCAATTTATATCGCGCACATATTCAAGGCGCAGGGATAACAGTGACATTTTTATCTAAGCCTATACAATTTTGCCAGGAAAGACCCTTTTGTCAATCGTGGGATCTTTAACGTGCACACCCCAATGTAGTGTACTTGATTGAACACATATTTGTGAAGATAACATTGTAATCAATCTACACACCAAAAATCATGGCTGTATTTTCAGTAGTTTCTGAAATATTTCAATCTGAAATGTGCTACCCCCCTCTGGGGGGGGGGGGGGGGGGGTTTGTCCACTCTTGGGGGATTATTTTCAACATTACACTGAATTTTACTGATGTCTGTAAAGATTACACTGTAATCTATCTACACACCAAAATTTTTCGTTGTATCTTAAATAGTTTCTTAATTATTGGCCTTGAAGTGCGAAAAACTGTAATTTTCCTGTTTTTCCGCTTGACAAATTGAGGTTTTTGACATTTTTGAGGCTCTTATACTCCAAAAGCATTGAACTAAGCTGTCTGAAAAAAAATAGCCATGTTCTACACACATTTGTTTGGAATATGTGAAAGTTTCAGACAGCTGCTATACATATTGTGTGAATTGTGATGACCCAAAGTTGCCCTCCCGTGCAGTTTTGCGATGGGTTTAATTGTGTTTTTCGTGAAGTTTGCATGCTTGCTGACAGAAGCCATATGAGATTAGAGGGCTAGAACTATGTGTTTTTTCTATTCTTGGTTGCTGATAACAGATCCTGAAAAGTTGAAAGGGCTGAGGATAACTATGTGGTACCCACATGCTGCTGAAGTTGCCCTATTTTACAGTTTTAAGCAGAGTCGCGACAGCGTATGTACTAAAATATCAAAATCTCAGGAACTAATAAAGGTATCCACTTACTTTTTTGTGTGTTTTGCTTGTACTTTATTTTTCTTTCAAGACATCACAAAACATTCACTCTCACTTCAAAACCAAGTTTTGACTGCCGCTACCTAGTCAAAGTCAATAATTATCACGTATAGGTACAGGCCTACATGTGTCAATATTGAGAAAATAAAGAATACTTCATACGATACGCACATTCTGCATGGATTTAAAGAGCGGAGTCGAGATATTTCGCTGGCTGAAGCGACTGCATGGTCAAAGGCATGTTCAACGAGTATCGCGAGTGGGATCAAGGGACGATACTCCCTAATTTTTACACAGCCAGCCATCTACACAGAACCGTGAGAGAGAGAGAGAGAGAGAGAGAGAGAGAGAGAGAGAGAGAGAGAGAGAGAGAGAGAGAGAGAGAGAGAGAGGAATGAGGGAGTGGCACAAAAATGAAAAGAAGAAGACGAAAAGAAGTTGGAGATACAGTTAAGATATATGGGGAAGAGAAGAGGATGTGAGGTGTTAGATCAGTGTAGCCTATCCAACCGGCCTTAGGTGTTCGAGTCAAACTCAAGACCGGGACAAAGTAGAAAGCGATGTACCGCGACCGACTCTCAGTGCCGACATACAACTTCCAAGCTTTATTGCCTAACGTCTACAACAGGCGAAGTATTGAAGCTATGGCTCACCTAAACCCGACGACTGAATATGTAAGTGATCCACGTGTGAAAACCAAAGCAGAACAGCGCGATGACAGCCAACATTTCTATCCCCGACTGACAAACAGTAACACTGCATGCGAACTGACTTGGTTCAACGATCAAACCAGCACGGCCCGAACTGAATTTGTTGCGCTGCCATTATCGTGCACATTTCTGGTAAAAATATAAACCGGTATGCGGAATTGAGTATAACGAAAGCCGATGTCAAATATACACAGAGATATTTTAAAATGACTTTCAAAATGTAAAAGCAGATAGCAGACCTTTTTATAAGCAATATGAATGACTGAATGTCCACATACAAGTCGAATGACGCCGTCCATAATGCTGAAAAATGGGAACTAGCTTTGCGCATGAATTCATTGACATGAATTTCGACTGCGGAGGCTTTTGGCAAGCTGAA
Organism: Littorina saxatilis; assembly: GCF_037325665.1. NCBI lineage: Eukaryota > Metazoa > Mollusca > Gastropoda > Littorinimorpha > Littorinidae > Littorina > Littorina saxatilis. The sequence goes on from NC_090246.1 coordinate 47,749,994, forward strand.
AACAGGCATGGGCAGGTATTAGTGGAAAAAGTAAGTTTTTTTTAGTGAAAACGTGGAGTAATGGGATAAATAGCTTACACACCTCGTCCTGAATATCTTGCATATTTTCCCTCGGGTCGATTTTCATGTATTACCTCGCCAAAGGCTCGGTAATATATGAAAATCGACCCTCCGGAAAATATGCAAGATAATCAGAACTCGGAGTGTATAACCTATATTTATCTCACCTTCACGCGTTTGTTACCGTGTGCTTTCCCGTTTGTAGAAACTAGCTGTCCTGTTCAAACTAGGCTCTCAGTTCAGATTGACATATATACTGTCACTGCACACCATTCTATATACAGTAAACCCTCACATAACGCTTTTCCGACCGATGTTATTAGCACGGATGCCTCTAACACTGTGATTGACCTCCGAATAACGACACCTCCCATGGTCCGACGTTTCAAAGCAGATGTAAATTCGCCACAATTAGGGTCGAAATTTACTTTTGAGTATTTTTCTGTTTATCAAACGCCTTCTGAGTGATTTTGGACGTCTCATTGTACGGTTAGTAGGCTTCATATGTATTCAAAGACAGGTGGTGCTAAATGAGGAAATATGTGAATGATGGAACCCTTTGTGTTGTAGGCCTATTTCGATCATGGATAATCATATGAGAATATCCTGTACATTTTGCAGTTTAGCCTTCATCAAAGAGACGAAGCAAGTGATCGTCGGAGGGACTGGATATCTGAACAAATACATCTTTCTATCAGGTTTTGAGGTAAAATACCAGCATTACGCATTTTATGTTGTTTAATATTCTGTTTAACAGACACGCGCATGCCTCATTTATTCTTTCAAAAAGAAGTGTCCCCTTTTCGTTGCAAACCGAGATCTCTCTCTCTCTCTCTCTCTCTCTCTCTCTCTCTCTCTCTCTCTCTCTCTCTCTCTCTCTCTCTCTCTCTCTCTCTCTCTCTCTCTCTCTTTCCCCTCTGATTGATATAAAGTATGTACGTGCGCGCGCGTGCGTGTGTATGTATGTGTGTGTGGTTGTGGTTGTGTGTGTATGTGTGTGTGTGTGTGTGTGTATGTATGTGTGCCTGTGTGTGTGTGTGTATGTGTGTGTATGTGTGTGTGTGTGTGTATGTGTGTGTGTGTATATATGCGTGTGCGTGTGCCTGTGTGTGTGTGTGTGTGTGTGTGTGTATGTGTGTGTGTGTGTGTGTGTGTGTGTGTGTGTGTGTTTTTCTCTCAGAATTCAGCGAAGTTGGAGAAAGCTGGTTCTGTTACATGTTCCCTTCAGAAAACTGAGGTAGGCTGATCTGGTAAACGTGCAACGCAGACAACCAAGCAGACAACCAAACAAAAGAAAACACGCACTCATTCATGCACATGTATTGCTCACCTGATTAGTCAGTTAGTCATAGTCGCGAGCAGTTTCGTTGGTATAGTCGAAAGTCCGTCCTTGAACCAACAAAACTTCTCTTTGTGGTTTCCACAGGTGGTAGAGCTTATACACTATTTACGTTTAATGACTTCCAGACATGACCCAATTCTTGAGGGCGATCGTCAAATATCAGAGTCACGGCAAGGTTTTGACTGGCCGAGTCCTAAAATAGAATTTTGTCCAACGTTTTTGAAAATATACTGAACGGCAAAAGTTAGGGACCGCCCTTGAAAAAACCAGCTGACTTCATCTGGGCCAAACTCCTTGTTCCTAAGTTTATAAAGCCAAATGGCTGTCAGGCCGTACACACCAGTGGGTGAGCAATGCTGTGTTAGCAGGGAACTTGCTCGGGATCCACGGAGGCCTGGCTAGGGCACGAGACAGAAACTGCCAAACTGCGAAAAGTGGACCATTTTTACGCTGGCGCGTGGGCAAGCCTGGGCGGGAAAGATGAAAAATTCGTTATGCACGTGCAGGGAGGATGTGTTGAGAGTGAACTGTTGTCACCAATTAGGCTTTATAGCCCCGCGAATTTCCGCCAGCCACCATCTTCTCACTATGCCTCCCAGACGAAAGGTGACCACCTTCAACAAAGCCCGGGCCATCGCATGGCTGCAAGACGGCGTAAGCAAGCGAGAAGTGGGCAGACGATTCGGAGTGTCCTATTCTGTCGTGGTCAGGCTGCATCAGAAGTTCCAGGCCACCAACGGCGTTCTGGAGAGGCCCAGGTCAGGACGGCCTAAGAAGACAACACGGCGTGAAGATCGCTTCATCAGAAGACAAGCTCTGCAGCAGCGAGGCACCACTGCAAACATCATCAGGGGCCAGCTGAGGGTGGCAACAAACACCAACGTCAGCACGAAAACCATCCGCAAACGCCTGCACGAAGTTGGCCTGCGATCACGTCGTCCAGCTGTACGGCCACGACTGACAGCAGCTCATCGCCAGGCTCGTTTGGCGTTCTGTCACAACCATGCCAGGTGGACACGCCAGCAATGGGCCGATGTGCTGTTCAGCGATGAGTCCCGCTTTAATCTGCACCATCATGACGGTCGGGCTCGTGTGTGGAGGCGTCAGGGTGAGCGGTACAACAACGGTCTGGTGCAGGAGAGGGTGGCTTTCGGCAGGGGCTCCATCATTGTGTGGGGGGCCTTCAGTTTTCGACACAGAACCCCCCTCTACCACATTGTTGGCAACCTGACGGGCCAGCGCTACAGAGATGAGATTGTCGCCCCTTTGGTTCTACCCGCTCTACACCAGATTGGTGTGCAGGCCGTGTTCCAGGACGATAACGCGACACCTCACAGAGCGAGGCTGGTCAGCAACTTCATCCAGCAGGCTGGTGTCACCAGGATTGGATTGGATTGGATTGGATTGGATAAGATTTATAGTCCAGTGAGGTTACCCTCATGGAAATTCGGGCTGCTTTCTCCCTGGGGAAAGCGAGCTGCCATACAATATACGGCGCTACCCATATTTTTATTTTTTTTTCCTGCATGCGTGTATTCATGTTTCCTGAGACTTAATGCCGTGTGAGATGGAATTTTTTTTAACTTTATTCCAAGTCCCACGGGTATTTGATGGACATTTTTATCTATGCCTATACAATTTTGCCAGGAAAGACCCTTTTGTCAATCGTGGGATCTTTAACGTGCACACCCCAATGTAGTGTACACGAAGGGACCTCGGTTTTTCGTCTCATCCGAAAGACTAGCACTGGCCGGCCTGCAGCCCTGATTTCAACCCCATCGAGCACCTGTTGGATGAGCTGGATAGGCGAGTGAGGAACAACCACCCACCCCCTAGGAACCTGCAGCAACTGCTTCAGTTCCTGCAAATCGAATGGCAGGCCATTCCTCAGGCCTTCAGCAGGAAGCTGGTAAACTCGATTCGGAACAGGACTGCAGAAGGCATCGCAAAACGCGGCGGACCTACCCATTACTGAACTGTTCGGAACTTGCAAATTTTGTTTTCGACCCCCATGTTGTTTCAGAGCTTGTTGACACGTAATGCGTGAATGAAATGTCACCATATTTTGGAAAAGGATCGCAGAGATAATGAATTAAACATGTTACAAATTTGATTCAATTTTGTTTGGTGGTTTGGAAACTGTGTTTGTTTGCGTAAGTGGTCCCTAACTTTTTCCTATGACAACTATAGAACTTTAAAACTGTACACATGTCTTTAAAACTGTACACATGTCTGGGATTCTGTCTTCTTCTTCTTCTTCTTCTTCTTCTTCTTCTTTCTTCTTTCTTTCTTCTTCTTCTTTTCTTCTTCTTCTTCTTCTTCCTTTTGATCCCCACCCCAGCACCCACCCTTGTCATCCTCCCGAAGCGTTTTTGCTGTTGAAGGTTTCATGTGCAATATTGTACAGTCAATGGAGTCTTCTTGTTTACGTTGTGATGCCTTCCCTGTCTGTAGCTTTTGCGACGCATTATAGTGGATGGTGTCGCTCACACGTTGGTGGTTCTGACTGAACACAGACTACTTATGCTGGACTACCGCGTGAGTGTCTGTCTGTCTGTCTGTCTGACTGTCTCTCTCTCTCTCTCTCTCTCTCTCTCTCTCTCTCTTTCTGGTCACCGCCTCCTCCTCAACGGATGGCTGCCTTCCCTGGCCGCGCGCACCCCATGATGTCGCCGCTGCAAGCTTACGGGGTGCACGCAATGGCTCCTCTGCACCGCCCTCTTCCACCACCTATGATGTCTCCACCCTGGCATCCTGCACTGTGGAATTACTTCTTGCATCTACAACAACCTCAACCAAGGTACTGACACTGGAGTGTTTAACAATGTGGGTTTTTGTGTGTGTGTGTGTGTGTGTGTGTGTGTGTGTGTGTGTGTGTGTGTGAGTGTGTGTGTGTCAGTGTGTGTATGTGTGTGAGAGAGAGAGAGAGAGAGAGAGAGAAACATTGAAACATTGAAACATTGAAACATTGAACTTTATTACAGGAAAGATAGCATTAGGTCCGTAGGACCTTTCTTACAGCTAGTCCTGATCTAAGCAAAATGGTTATAATCGAAATGGGAATACATAGGAACAAACTTTTTATGATGAAACGCAGACACACGCAATAATAGTAAGGCAAAAAAAAAAAATAGGTGTGGTTACGGTAACATAGCCAAAAAAAATAGGGTAGGTAGGTAGGCAATCACTTTTTTTTTTTTTTAACTTTTTTTTCTAATGTGTACAAATTAAACCTACTTGACAGGGAAATAAGTGTGCGACACGGGCGCTTTCGCTTTCATTGCGTTTTTTGCACTCGTTTTTTTGGGTTTTTTTGACAAATGTAATAAAAAGTTATAGGATCGGCCCCTAAAAATAGGGTAGGTCGGGTTACCGTAACCACACCTATTTTTTTTTTAGGCCTAATATAAGAATAAGATCATTTTTTATCGACATGTGATATACAGATATACAACCATACATTATCAGAACACACACACACACATATATATACACGCACACGCACACACACACAGAAGATCAACTAACTTATAAGGCAAGCCAACAGAGAGAGAGAGAGAGAGAGAGAGAGAGAGAGAGAGAGAGAGAGAGAGAGAGAGAGAGAGAGAGAGAGAGAGAGAGAGAGAGAGAGAGAGAGAGCGGCTCTGAACAAAGAGTCTGTTGCTGGAACATCGTCTTGGTGAGTTCATCGGACTACCGCTAGGATAGTCCACCAAGCGACAGTGATCATCTTCATCAGTTGTGTGAATGGTACGCATATTCGGTACCTAACTATCAGTGTGTTTCGCTCAATTATCCGTATTTTCGCGAAAAAGTATTGTGGACAATAACTTAACTGAGTACCCTTTGTTTAGCGATCATAACGTAACCTGTGACAAGCATATAATTGGCCTGGTAGGTTCAACTGTTCTGCCCGTGCGCATGACTTGTACTCAATACGTGCGAGTTAAATGTTGTGTCGGTCAATCCGTGTCTGTACTGTGATTGCCTCTAACTCTTCAGCATTACCACCAGCGCCTTGGAGCATTGGAAAATTGACTTTTCTGTGACGGTTGAAGTACGATCGAGTTTATCGAATTGCTTGTGCATTTCTTGCAGATTCCTGCCTTTACAGTGCATACATCTTTGTTCTTCTTTTTTAAACTTTGTTTTCTAGATTAATTTGAATTGGTTTTTTTTTTTGGTATTCTACGAGATTTCTACTCACTCATTTTCTCTTACAGAGATTGTTTTCACTGTGTACTGTTTAATAAGTCCATGACTGTATCTAAGAATTCCTGGCCTGTTAAAGACGGTCTAAGAGTTGGACATTTGAATATTAATCATGCCATAAATAAGCTTGATGAGGTAGCAGCTATTCTTCTCAACTCAGGCAAATACTTTCACATTTTTGGACTCTCTGAGTCGAGACTTAACAGCAATATCACAGATGTGGAAGTTAAGATTGAAGGATATAATGTCGTACGTCGAGATCCATCATCAAAAAAAGAAACTGGTTTGCTTGTTTATATCCACGAGTCCTTAACGTTTCATAGACTTCATCACTTAGAGCAGCATTCGGTTGAAACAATATGGCTGGAATTAAAATTGCGTAAATCAGCGCCAGTCTTGACCGGTTTCTGCTACAGGAATCCAGCTGAACATGTTAACTGGTTTGATAATTTCGATAACATGATGGACGCTGTCAGCCTTGAATCCAGAGAAATTATACTTTTGGGCGATTTTAATCTTGATCTTCTGAAACCCAACAAGTGCTGGATGGAAAAGTTATCCTTTCATAATTTACAACAATTAGTAACGATTCCAACAAGAGTTACAGCTACCTCATCTACGCTTATAGACCATATATGTGTGTCAACCCAGGCTAACATTATTGAAACCTCAGTTCCGAGTATTGGTTGTAGTGATCACTTTCCAATATGCCTCACATGGTCGAAAAAAGGGTTAGAATCCCCAAACGAAAGCATAAATTCATAACTTATAGGTTATTTTCAAAACTTGATAAAGAACCATTCCTTTCTGATTTAAGTTGTACAGATTTTTCAATAATTTATAATCATACTGACCCCGATGAAGCATTTGAATTATGGAACAACTTGTTTATAAAAGTATATGATAAACATGCACCATTCAGAACCTCTCGTGTGCAGCAACACCCAAAACCAAAATGGCTTACACACGACATTCAATGTGCGATTAATAACCGCGATTTTCTTAAACGTAATGGCAGAGAAGAAGAGTACAGAAAGCAGAGAAACGTAGTTCCGTCCATGAAACGTGCTGCTCGCAAAAAATATTACCGTGAGCTCGCTGCATAAAATACGAAACAAAACTCAAAAGCCATCTGGAAAGTGATCAACCAGTTGACACGTAAAGAAACCGTAAAATCTTCTGTCATTGATGTACCTGCGGATGATCTTAACATCCATTTCACTTCTATTGTTGAAAAAATAATCACAAATGATAGATCAAAACAGAATAATCTGGACAAGTTGAAACAGTTTTGTGTTTCAAAAAATATTACACATAATTTAGACACCCCCCTGTTATCTGTGAGCGAAGTCTTCCATTATCTGATATGCTTAAAACAAACTGGTACTCATGGTCTAGACAATCTTGATGGGAACATTTTGAAGTTGTCTGCCCCTTTTATTGCAGAATCTCTGACATACGTTTACAACTTGTGCTTGGACAAATCTGACTTTCCCGCCAAATTAAAGGAGGCAAAAGTAATCCCGCTATTCAAATCAGGTAATTCTTCTGACCCCGCCAATTACAGACCAATCTCGATTCTTCCTGTTTTCAATCAATCAATGAGGCTTATATCGCGCATATTCCGTGGGTACAGTTCTAGGCGCTCTGCAGTGATGCCGTGTGAGATGAAATTTTATACGGCCAGTAATTGCAGCCATTTCGGCGCATATTTACCTTTCACGGCCTATTATTCCAAGTCACACGGGTATAGGTAGACAATTATTAACTGTGCCTAAGCAATTTTGCCAGGAAAGACCCTTTTGTCAATCGTGGGATCTTTAACGTGCACACCCAATGTAGTGTACACGGGGGGGAGTTCGGACACCGAAGAGAGTCTGCACACAAAGTTGACTCTGAAATAAATTTCCGCCGAACCTGGGATCGAACTGACGCTGACAGCGGCCAACTGAATACAAATCCAGCGCGCTACCAACTGAGCTATATCCCCGCCCAAACCACTTGAAAAACACATATATACACACTTGGCCGCACATTTGAAGAAATACGACCTTATTCATTCAAATCAGTCAGGCTTCAGAGAAAATCATTCGTGCCACACAGCATTAATAAACCTTCTTGAAAACTTGCTTAGCAACATTACTAATAATGAACTCTGTGGTGTCCTATTCGTCGATTTTGCAAAAGCACTCGACGTCATTAATCATGAGTTACTTTTAAGAAAATTAGCTGAGTATAGATTGTCACCCCAAACCCTATGCCTCCTCTCATCTTTCTTAGCCGGACGAGAGCAATCCGTCTGCGTGAATTCCACTTTGTCAAGTAAAAGACCGGTGTTATATGGAGTCCCTCAGGGTTCTGTCCTTGGGCCACTTCTTTTCTCTCTGTATATTAACGATCTTCCTTTTTGTGTTAATGATGATTGTGAACTATTTGCTGATGATACGACCATACACACTTCTGATAAAAAAATTAGACAAAGTTTATTTATCATTGCAGAACAGTGTAGATGATCTCATTAATTGGACGGAATACAACCACATGAGTCTTCACCCCCAAAAGACCAAATACATGTTAATTACAACAAGGCAAAAAAGACAAAACATCAAGAATAATCCTCATTCCTTATTAATTGGCAACGATGCAATAGCGGAAGTAGGAGATCACAAAATTTTGGGAGTAAATATCGATAATAGTTTATTTTGGACCCATCATGTCAGATCGTTGTGTAAAACCATGTCGAGGAAAATATATTTGTTGAACAGAATAAAGCACTTTCTTGATCCACACTCAAGGTTATTATTTTATAATGCATACATGTATACAAACCATCACGGATTATTGTTCGACCATCTGGGACTCAGCCAGTGCAAACATTTTAAAACCACTGTATAGTCTACACAGACGAGCACTAAAATCAGTTTTATTAAAACAATCCAGTCTTGTTTTGGACGATTATAAAAAAACTTAAGATTTTGCAGAAAGATTTAAATCAAATAAAGGCGTGTTCCTTCACAAAATCCTTTCCGGCCATGCACCGAGTGCTTTCATTACAAAATTTAAAGCCAAACCAAGCCGAAAACTCAACGTCCCCATTCCGCGGATAGATCTCTTTAAATCAAGTTTAGCTTATTCTGGCAGCGTTTTGTGGAATTCTCTCCCGGAATCAGTTCGAGTCCCAATAAGTCTCAATACTTTCAAAAAACACCTCTCATTACATTTAATGTCAAATTACGAAAAGTCACAGTGATGGAAGACTTCGTTCTGATTATTTTCATATTGATCATATCTGTCCATAAAGCA